>NW_004949225.1:584648-618500 GCF_000317375.1 Microtus ochrogaster | reverse complement strand
TCTCTCTGGCATCAACATTCCTAGGCTTTGTCTCTGTGTCTCTCTCTTAGATTTCTCTATGCTGCCCTGCCTGTCCTGGAACTCTCTATGTAGACCAGGCTGGCCAATGCACTGCTAAGCACACCCTTATATAAACAAACTCTTAAAAAAAAACAAAAACAAAGCCCTTATTCTTTACAGAGGCCCAAAGAGGTCAAAACTATCTACAAAAGTCTGACAGTATGCTTCCATAATAAAGCCCCCATTGCCATGGATTTCACTGTTCTAACTTAAATGCTATTGTTGCTGTTTATTCTTTAAAAAAATTTAAAAGCATTGATAGCTTATGGGCAATTCATTTTATTTTATTTTGTGTATGTGTATGTATATATGGTGTATGCATGTTTATGCTGGTGTAGTGGCTCATGCATGTGCACGTACAAAGAAGCTAGAGCCTTGTGTGTGTGTGTGTGTGGTGTGTGTGTGTGTGTGGTGTATGCTGGTGTAGTGGCTCATGTGTGTGTGCAGAGAAGCTAGAGCCTGTGACCAATGTCTTCCTCTACTGTTTCCTCCCTTATGTTTTGAAACAGGGTTTCTTACTGAACCTGGAGTTCGCTGTCTAGAGGAGCTGGATAGCCAGTGAGCTCCCAGCACCCTCTGCTTTTGTGCCTCACTGCTGGAGTTACAGACACAATGCTGTACCTAACTTTAACGTAGGTGCTTGAACTCAGGTCGTGATTCAGCAGCAAGGCCATTAAACCCCTTTTTATCATCCAGTCGGCAGCGATGTGTCCCTGAGAGGGAGGACTCTGTTCGTGGACTCACCAGTAGTCGCCTCCAGCCATACACTTCTCATACACGGGGCCATCCAGCTCTTTAGCATCTGGGAAGATGGTCTCATGATGGATGATGATGGTCTTCACGATTTCGTTCACGTGTGCCTGGCAGGATACTTGGTCCTGTATTTCTGGAACAGGCATCAGCGTTGGGCCAAAGCAGATGGCCAGATTGTAAGGGTCCATCATGTTCTCATCGCTGTACTGGGAAAGGCTGCATGCAGATGGAAGCAAGAAGAACTTGTCAAAGGGGAGCTGGGGAAAGAGAGTGCTTAATAGGATACTTTGCATTTTGAATTTATTTTACTAAAAAAAGTGTGTTATGCATTTGTGTGTGTGTGTGTGTGTGTGTGTTTGTGTATGTGCACACAGAACTGTGCAGGTGGCCTTGGAGGGCCTAAGGGCATGCCAGGTCCCTTGGAGCTGGAGTTACAGGTGGTTGTGTTGAGTCACCAGATGTGGGTGCTGGGATCTGAACTCACATCCTATGGAAGAGTAGGGCATAGTCTTCATGATCGAGCTGTCCCTCCAGCACCCTTACCTCATATTTTGAAAACATGGATTAAACAATTTATTTTTTTAAGTCATTAGAGGAAAAATGATATCCATCCCACTTAATCGAACCCCAAACAGAGTAAGATGACTAGGTAGGAAATGAGGGGAACAGACATCCTCTTTGTGTGAGGGAGAGGTGCTTTTCCTAAAGTCCTGAGTCTAAACCATCAGCTGTAACAGAGATAAGGGCCAAGAAGAGCGTTTCACCCGTAAATGTTAAGGTGGAGGTTCACAAATGCAGCTTTAGTGACTCTGCGCTGTGCCATCCAATTTCCATAAAACCATACGGTCATGGTGTCTTTACATCTGCCTCACCTCTCAGAGGTATCTTAGTTTTCAACCCCCTCCCCTTAGAAATCTTGTAAAAAAAATTTAAAAACTAGAATAAAAGCACAACCATCTTTTTTTTAAAAAATTTTTTTTGAGGAGGTAAAGAACACTGTGAGTTGATAACCTTCTCTGTGTGTCTGTGTCCCTTATGCCACAAAAGATGCTGAAAGGAACAAGACAAAGGGCAAATCTTTAATTCTCTTATTGTTCCATCTAAGATAGGAAAGCTCTGGGGACATTGCTGGGTGTCTGAGACTAATGTCTAAACTCAGTATTACAGATATTTATGATATTTTTAATGAAATATTACGGCTATTTCACAAGCGACTCCCAGCCAGCCAGCTCTTTAATGTCTGGCCTCTAACACACAGGGAATTTGCAATTCTTTGGAGAGTTTGGAGGCATTATCTCTCAGTGTATAGAATGTCACCCACAAAAGGAACTATAAAATGCGGGTGAGCAGATGACAAGTGGAAGGAAAAAGGAGACTCAGCTGCCTTTGTGAGATGGTGACAAACACAAAGAATCTAAGACACCATCCGACGTGACACTTCAGCCCTTAGTGGAGAGAAGATAGTGGAGAGAGAGAAAAACACAAAGAATGATTCCCATGGCTACCATATGCCCTCCCTTCTGCCATTTCTCAAATATACAATAAAAAAAAAAACCTTCACATTGCCACTAGGCAACTGAGTGACAGATCATCTTGAAACACAGGGTCAGGGGAAGAAGCAAGATTCAGAATAAAAACTGTCGAATTTTCAAAACTCACACCTGAGCTCAGTGGGAAGCATCAGGCTTAATTTTTCTAGGTCTTTGGTTTAGTCCGGGCTTGAAGAATATAAACTTGAGTTAAAAACCTGTGATTTCCAAGTTTTGATTTTACAGAAAAAAAGAACAGTTGATCCCTGGGCTGAGGTGGGGGCCCCTCATCTGTCCTTAGGGGCAAGTGCTGGCATCTGTGGGCAGAACCAACAAATAGTGCCAGCTGCCCGACTCAGGAGACATTTGCCATTCAATTGAGCTTCAGTAAGAGTTGCATTCAGGCCTCAAGAACTTTCTTGGTTGGAACACTGCTTTCCTAGGTCATTGTGGGTCATTAGTTTCATTCTGGAGCGTCAGAAAAACTCACAGAACTGCACTGCTGGCCTCCTGGGGGTACACATCAGTCGAGGGAGGGGAAGTGAGCGTTTTCAAGGCAATCCTGGACTCTGACAGCTGCTTGGGTGACCAAGCTTAGTCAAGGGTAGCCACGGGCAGCATCTGTTACGGTAGACACAGTTCATATCCATTTTCAGGTAGCACTTCTCTCCATACGGCTTCCTACCATCCTTTAGGAATGTTTTTGGTACCCTAGGGTGAGCGGCAGAGCTTCGCTCCGTTCCCCCTGTATGTAATTCCCTAGTGTATACTCCGTGGCTCTTGTGGCCAATCTGAGTGGGTTTGATTTTCGAACTAGCTAGCAGGGTTGTCATGAGTCTCTGTGGCTTCTGTGAGTGCGAAACGCCATTGAATCACAGGTGAAAAAAAATCCTGATTTGAAGAAGGGAGACCCTGTACTAAGTTGAGAACACATCACCCTCTGCTCACTTAGCAGTTGACTCTGGAATAAACTCTGTGACCTTCTAGCTGCTTAACTGCCACCTGGCAAAGCAAAACGACATTTAGATGGCTCTGAGGGAGGCAGGCCTACAGTGGAACCCGCTCAGCAAGCAACATCACTGAAAACCAAGCTGCCCGATCAAGAGTCAAGTTTTGAAAACAATGTGGTGCTCTCTTCAGATTCCCGTTTCAACACAGTAGCGACTGCAAGACAAATACTTCTTCTTGACAAGGACTCAATAGAGCGAATGTGTGAAAATTCTGCCTTTGGATTGATGTCTAAGCCATCTATAATCCCCCTCTATCCTGGCTACATTAATTCTTTTTTTTTTTTTTTTGGCTAGAAGAAGGTTGTTCACATTATTTTGACAAAAACATTAATGACATGGGCTCTGCACGGAAGTTAGAAAAAAACACATATTTCACTGGAAAGTTTTATTTATAGCAGTGTTCTGGATATTTTGCATTTATGGGCAGCCATGGTTTCTCCAGACTTTTCATGTATCATAAAAAGGCCTTGATCTCCGGAGGTAAAAAAATGTACCCTCAGCTTACATTCAATCACGCCCCCTTTGATTCTGCTGATGGATGGAACTCCGTGCACTCTGCATAGCACTCAAGAACACAGAACACAGGCAGAATGCAGATGGGCATGTTGACAGGACGCAGGGTACTTACTGATTGAGGAAGGCAAACAGATATCTCATCACGATAAGGACGGACCTGGGCAAGGTCAGGAGCAGTTTGCGGATGTGAAGCGCTCTCTCATAGAGATTATCTATTCCTGCAGGACAGAAGGGGACAAGGTCAGAGGCCCTCCAGGTCAATAGAAGGGGACAAGGTCAGAGGCCCTCCGGGTCACATTTAGAGCAGATCATTGCAGCGCCCCTTACAGGGACACAGCCAGACAGCAGTACCACTTTGACCATCACAGGAAGCAGTCACTTGTGTGCCACCATCTCGGGGGGGTGGTGCTTTCTCTGACCCACCAGCATCTGCTGTTTTCCCTGAATTTGCTGCCCTTACCCGTCTTCCTCTCCCTTTCTCTATCCAGTTTTTGAGAGAGGGTCTCATGTACCCCTGATGACCTCAAACTCAAAACCCATTGGTCTTCGCTTTACAAGGGTCGGGGTAGCAGGTATGTACCGCACTGGTTTGCTGTACGTGATTGCCACAGTCTTGGCCTTGAGTTCTTTATACATTCAGAAGCAGCTTCTCTCCCTGTGTAAGTGCTATATTTTGCTGCTCATATGGTCCCAATGCCTTCTTGCTGTTTATGAACTAAGCCAGCTTTCTAGATATAGCAACATTAATGCCTGTCTGTCTATCTACATACCTATCTATCCATCCATATATATTAACATATATTAATATATCAACATATATAGATACATACACACAAACATACACATACCAATGTATGTCTATCCATCTATCAATATATATCAACACATATCTATATATCAATACATATAGATCCATATATAGATATACACACAAACACATACGCATATTAATGTATTATCTATCATCTAGATACACCAACATATATCTATGTCAATACATACATATATATCTATATACAGATATTGATACATAGCAATGTATCTATCTATCTCAATATTTTGAAATAGTTTTGAAGCTTTCCTGTGATTTTGTATTATGGTTGCTCCTTGACTGTTCTGGAGGTACCGATAAATCAGACCCTGTCCTGAGCTGCTGACACCACATGCTTCGCTCTGTCTCTGGTGGGCCCATCGCTGATGATCTCACTGCTCACATCCCCGTAGGTTTCACCACGTCTCACTCAGATGACTGTGACACTCTCCTACCTAGTTTCTCTTTCAAATTAACTTGTGTGCTCAACCTTGACTTGGGGTCACATGGGGAGGGGTTCAGAATCACTGGAATTCGTTCACGCAGCCAAGGATGGAAACCGTGGCTCTGATTACTCATACTGAGCTCATTTTCCTGGAATTCTGAGTGCTGACTCAAGCTGCTTTCTATCTACTATCAAAGTGGGCATTTTGTTTTACCCTCCATGCAGCTGAAAAGGTATGAAGAATATATGAATTTTTTTGCTCAACCACATAGCACATAACTTATCAGGGTGAGTAGGGACAGACACTTCGGCTCTACCACTGAGGATGCCCAGCTGGAATGAAGCCTGCTCATCTCCTAGGAAACAGGAGTTCAGAAACCATCTACCAGA
The DNA here is from genome assembly GCF_000317375.1 of Microtus ochrogaster. Lineage (NCBI taxonomy): Eukaryota > Metazoa > Chordata > Mammalia > Rodentia > Cricetidae > Microtus > Microtus ochrogaster. Next base: position 612,986 of record NW_004949225.1, on the reverse strand, counting down.
ATGTGACAGTATCATCATATGGTTAACATTCCTATAACACTTTCATTCTTTTAACCCCAATCAGTAACTAATAGTATGAGTGTAGTTATCATGAATTGGATATGGATAGTTCACTTTCTTATGTGTAATGTATTTTGAAATGGGAAAAAAAATCCACCATGAATTGGGGTGGGGAGGCAACATCTACTGAATATAAATACATATTCATTGCCCAAGCAGTGGTCTTGACTATTTCTTCTGGAAGAAAAAAAAGTATAACCTACTTATTATTTTTAGGTTCTAAGCAGGTATATAAATTCAGGCCACAAGAATGAAATAATTAAGTTGTCAGTGTTGTCACTCAGTGTAGTCCCAGTGAGATCGAAACAGAAGCCAAGAATAGCAGTTTACCTCCTACAACAACCTGGGGTGGAACCTGGGAACTAGGGGAAGGAGATGGAAGACGAATACTTGAAGTGATGTGGTCTGTGAGCACAGAGACTCTCAAGTGGGGAACCGTGTATCCAGAGCACTGCAGATGCTGCGGGGGTTTATGTCAGGGATTAACTGGCTGAAGGCTTATTATCGAACAGTTTAAAGAGTCTAAGGTTGTTGCTGTTCTCTGTTAAAAAGAACACCACCTCCCCCCCGAGAGGTAAATTATATACATTAGTCTCAATTCTTAAAAATTAACATTGAGTGCCGGAGAGGCAGCTCAGCAGTTTGGGAGCTCTTGCAGAGGATCCAGATTTGGCTTCCAGCACACATTACCTGTGACCCCAGTTCCAGGAGGTCTGATGTACTCTTCTGGGCTCCTGCATGCATGTGGTGTACATATATTTATGCAGGCACATGCACGTACATATAAATAACAAAAATAAAACAACTGGAATTTAGCAGCACTTCCCCGCTACCCATTAGAAAACTTTAAGGAGGCTGGGGAGGTGGCTCAGCAGTTAAGAGTATTAACTGCTCATCCAGAGGATCCAGGTTCAATTCCCAGCACACACACATGGCAGCCCACAACTGTCTGTAACTCCAGCTCCTGGGGACATGACGCCTATGACAAAACACCAATGCACATAAAATACAAATAAATCAACTTAAAAAAAAGAAAACTTGGACTAAATGGCTTTATGTTCATGCCCTAAACCTGCTACAAGGTTTACTATACCCATGGGGATAATACATTGCAAAAATAAACAGTCTCACTACTGTCCCCTTTGCTGGCGACAGAAAAGCACCTGCAGGTTCTGATGAAACCAAGAAAAACCGTGGGCCACTTTCTATTGAAGATCTTGTGGGTTACAAGAGTTAAATCTTTTGAGTCTCCAAGCTAATTTTCTTTTCGACATTAAGACTAAACATTTGAGACAGAAATTTAGCAATTTAAAGCATTTTTTTTGGGGGGGGGTCTAGATTAGGGCAGAAAACAAGGGTCAGAAAGGAAATAATACAAATGCAGTCACGTATAATTAGCCCCCCCCCCAGACAGGGTTTCTCTGTGTACCAGCCCTGATTGTCCTGGAACTTACTCTTGTAGACCAGGCTGGTCTTGAACTCAGAGATCTGCCTGCCTCTGCCTCCTGAGTGCTGGGATTAAAGGTGTGCGCCATCACTGCCTGGCCTGTATAATTATCTTTAATGTCTGTCCTATCTCATAAAGGGAATGCCACTCCAGAAGTTAGGTCACAGCCTCCGGAGGCGTTAGTCTGATGTGATGAACCTTTTGCACAGATTAAGACCCTCTTCATCTCTCTGTTCTAAACTCAGTCTCTTTTTTCCTGGAAGGCAGTTTGTACATGAAATTCACAGCGACACTATTAATAATATCTCAAAAGTGGGAACAACTCAGATATTGGTAGGCCAATGGATGGATAAGTATAATGTGGCATAGTCATGCGCTGGAAAATTACTCAGCCAAAAAGAGGAAGGCTATTCCATGGATGAACCATGAGGGCGCCACTCTAAGCAAAGCAAGCCATCCACAAAGGGACAGTTATTCAAGGATACCATTTACGTGAGTCACCTATATTATATCATAAAAGCTGAGCTGCAAGGCCTGGGGAAGAGAAGAAAGGGACAGCTGTTGTCTGATGGCTTCCAAGTTTCTGTTTGGGAAGAAGAAAACATGCTAGAAATAAACACCAACAGTGGGGTCACAGTGCTGTGAATACATTAATTTTACCACACACCCAAAGATGGTGAATTTGGTCATGGATTTCACCATAAAAGAAGACTAGCTGGGGAGCCCATGGGGTGCAAATGCAAGGCTTAGATATAATGGGGCCAGAAGAGAGACTCTGAAAAGATGACAAAAACTACAGCACTTATACATCAGAGTGAAAAGAACCATTGCTGGTGGTCTGGGAGCTGCTGCGAATGCATCTGCACCCAGGCCTGGGTCCTATAATGGATGCCTTGGTGCTTCCTGGTGGGCTGTGCAGGAGGATTGTGTGTGCAGCCTACAGGAGCTTAGCTCTGCTACCAACAGCCCACTTCCTCTTCTGAGTGCAGTTAGCAGGGCTGAGTTTGTGACTGCCATCAACACACTGATTAACGCGTACTTCTAGTTGGCAATTCATGGTCCTTCGGCTGTACTGGACAGAAAGACGGATCGTTTATTCTCCACCCAGGAGGTGGCAGGAAAAACTTCATTTGGATTTCTTTTAAGCTGGGTTTTGTTCCCACAATAGAAGACCTCATGCAGTTAGGTAAAAGTGGCATGCATCTAATCTTGGTCATACATACAAAGCCCCAAGGTGAATTTATGAGCTCTTCCTAGCGATTCAGGGATCTCATGCCAGTGTGCCAGCTTCTCAGTAGGGTGGCAGCTCTATGAGCATGTGTGTGAAAAATGCCCAAAATTGGAGCGACTTGAGGATGACATCAAGCCCAAAGGGCCACTTCCCCTCGCATTACTTCTTTGGTGGCACTCTTGTTAAACTATTCCTCTGCCAGGACACAAATAATAAACCACAAGGCAGAAATTTCTCCTTAGGCATGAAGACAAGGGAAGGAAAGCCTTCGGTGGCCACAGGATGTATTTCTGAGCCCCAGAGACCAACCGTCAGCCTGCAAGATGAGGTTACCACCGATAGCAAGGTATGAATCAGTTGCTCGTATGAATAAAAGGGAAAGAGACAGCAGAGGTGTGTGCTAATTCATACAGAAGGATTTCGCCTCGGCTTCTCCTGAGTGACCCCTAGTTTGCAAGGGAAGAGATAAAGCACATGGTGTAAACAGCTGTTGGGCTGCCTTCTGCGCGTGAAACCACTGCCTTTTCTCGTTCAGTAGCGGCCTTTTATCTAAACAACAAAAAATAATCCTGGGTCCGCTGACTTACACAGAGCACAGGAGAGAAGCTGAGCCTTCACTTAGAAAGCCTTAGACATCTTCACCTATTGCATACACGCAGCTATTAAGCATTTTCAGAGATCAAGGAGCTCCGAAGAACACAATTCTGTGACATCAAATAGAAATGGAGAATCAGAGGGAAAGCCACGGGGTACATCAGGAAAAGCAGACATTTTATAACGGCCGTAACATACAATGTCTGGAAGAGTTCAAAAGCTCAGGGGCTGGAAGGATGGCTCAGTGGATAAGGACACTTGCTGCTCTTGCAGAGGACCTGGGTTCAATTCTCAGGTAGCTCAATCTGGCTCTGGGGGAGAGGGTTGGGCACTAGGCTTCTATGAGCACCTGCACTCACAGACACAGACACAGACAGACACATAATAATAAGACTTTCAAAGGCTTTCTGCCATGAGAGAACCAAGAGTGGACAACGGATACATATACAAAGAAATACAACAGAGTATTTTGTATGTTCCTAACTCTCCAGAGCCAATACAAATGTGCAAAAGTAGGATTTGTTACATAAAATAAAAGCCATCATACGACGAGTAAAAACCATATTAAAAGTATGGACTCACAAAGGTAGCAGACCATGATATAATTTAACTTCTAACAACATTATTAGGTTACATATAAGTTACCCATTTAAAAGATGAATCTAATGAACTTAATATACCAGTGTTACATGTCATCTCCATCAAGTTTAGAATATTTTCATCGTTTTGAAAGAAACTGCATACTGGTTAGTTATTAGATGGTATGATGAATTTTTACTGAAAGCATGTAGAAATGCTCAATGGGTTATTATTTTCCAGTAACATAGGGTGAGTATCTGATTATGATACACGCTAAGAGAAAGGCCCAGTTACAGAGACCAAAGGTATATGAGTCCATTTATGTGCAACAATCAGAAAAGGCAAATCTATAGAGAAAGAGAATGGATTCGTGGCTGTGAGGGATGGGAGTGGTTACGGCTACAGTTGAATGGTAAGCAATTGCTAGGGTTTATCAACTGGGCTTTTTTTTTTTTCTGGGATAATGAGAATGTCCTAAAATCGATCATGACAACAGTTGTCTAAAACTGTGAGCAGACTAAAACGCTGTGCCCTGTGCTCTCCAGTGGATGAACTATATGCTATGAGAACTACTACAGAAAGCTAGTTTGGGAAGGCTGCATCGTGTATGTCAGTACTATGTGCAGAATCGGAGAGGCACTGGAAGAGCGGTCATCCTCCCCATGTAGATGACCAATGGATGTTCTTATTTAATAACGTCCAACAGTGATTGTACATTAATTGCATATTAGCTAGTTGTAAAAAGCATGGACTGCCTGCCTTATGGCCCCGAGGAATTGCTGACTTTAGGGTGTAACAGTGGTATCAGGGTCATCTCATGTGTTAACACACATCATGTTTATCACACACACAATGGTTCTCAGTGGTTTTCATGCTGCTGTTTCACTCTGGGCCGTGGGATTATTATTCTGTTCTATGTGCTTCTAAGCCATTTCCAACCACTTTGAAATGATCCCCCACTGTTTTGTGATAAGAACGCTGATGGGAAAAGAATTTCTCATCTCCCAGAGGTGCATACACACCATACATGCTATTATGTCACAGGAAAGACAGCTGAGGCCAGCGGAGCTAGACCCACCGAGCAGCAGGAGTTGATAAAGCTGGGTGATTAATTACAGCGAGGTCACAGGGTCACTGTCTCCTGTAGATGATAAGGAAGAGGAACACGCAAGTAGTAAGGACAGCGTATGTCCACACCGGCTTCAAAAGCACTGTGTGCACACAGATGCACAAATGCCCAGAAGGAACACTTCACCGCTTCTCTTTGGGTGGTGGCTTAGGGGGGTGGGGGAGGAAACAACAGTATTTTGTCCTGTGTGCTTTTTGTGTAGTTTTAGAGTTAATTTCTGTGACAGGAAAAATATCTGCTGCTCTAAAAATGTTTTCTCATGTCTAAGAAGTCACCTAAATGAGAATACGTTATGGAAATTGAAGTGCAAATGTTCCCTCTGGGCCCACAACCAGGCTGGGGCAGAAAAAAAAAATCCACGTCTTCCTTGAATAATTGCTTGGCTGTATACCTCAGGAATCCAGAGCCATGCTGCCCAGACCGCAGGTGTGACCTAGGGCACTCACAGCCATTCAGAAAGCAGTCAGTTGAAAGAAGCAAAAATAAAATTGTTTGGGTGAGAAACTGAGAAGCAATGAGGCCCGTCATTTTCCAATGTATATTTAATCTGATTTCATCATGTGCTCATCTGGGTAAACCATCCTTTAGAGGAGGTTTCCAGCGAGCTGGGGAATGGCTTGCGTATGTTACCCACAGAGAACGCCGCTACACCCCCTCCCCCTCTACTACACGTGTCTAAGCTTTCCAGGAGGCTCTGCAGAGACACAGAGAGAGGCAGGATAGCAACTCAAGCACACATGCAGGATTCTTTCAAACAATCCAAAAATAGGGCAGAAAGCGGTTGGTGTTTCAGGAACCTACATAAGCTCCAAGGAAGAATGAAAGGGAGACCTTCCCGTGTGAACTGTCATATGAAATGACCTTAGTAGGAAAAATCAAACCAATCACTGTGACTTAAGATGTCACAGGCATAAACGGCCTATGACCCCGAGATTTCTCCCCTCTAAAAGTTTTGCTCTCAGCCTCCCCAGCAACACTAGCTTATGCTGCAGACATCCATAACCGTATTTATTCTCTTTCTTGCTAGATTTTAACTTTCTTGAATGCAAGAATCAAGCCCTGAAGTCATCAGAAAGCTCTGTGTTTTGCAAGTCAGATATCCTGAGTTCAACCTCTGGGTCTGAGTTAAAGTTTAGAAGTCTGGCTACAGTGGCGAGAATCTGTAATCCCATCACCTTATCGGGGGAGATGGGAGGCCAAGATAGGAAGGCTGCCCCAAAGTGGCAGAAGAGTGGGCCTGGAGTACATAGCAAAGAATCAACTAGAGAGCTCCTGCTTCAGTGGAGGGGAAGGAGAAGGCCAAGTCCTGGAAGTTGTACGCCATACATATATACTCCATGGTTCGTTCTGTCTGTCTGTCTGTCTGTCTGTCTGTCTGTCTGTCTGTCTGTCTGTCTCACAAACAGCAGCAGCAACACCAAAATTTGAGCGTTGATGAATACGACATCAGGAGATATAATAACGAGTGGCCATTCTCACATTAAGCCAACATACCACGGTCATGTTGGTAGGAACAAGCGCTGATCTAGAGATCAGTCAATATTAGCCAGGCGTCTCCTCCTTTTAAAGAGCTAGTGATCAGAAGAAAGGGGCTTGTTATATAAAGGGGACGTTATATAAGGAGAGATTCAACCATGCGTCCTTGGCAGTCCTTCCATGCTGAAGAGCTGTCCACTAAAAATAATCAGACTTATCAGGGAACCAAGACTGAGGGGGACTGCTCGGTACATATGGGAGTCCGCAGCTCGGATAAACAGTTAAACCCTGGGCTGCAAACGCACCCGTAACTCCGCAGCCCTAACAGTTAGTTCCTGAGTCTTCTGTAAGACGTGGCTCCTGGAATGGGGATGCAGCTCACTGGTGGAACGCAAGGCCTGGGTTTGAACCTCAGTACTGGAAAAACAAAACAAAGCAAAAAGTCCACTACCACCAGGGAGATGGGTAGATAGATGTGCAAGTCGGACAACCTGAACTGGATCCCTGGATTCCCCAGCAAAGGAGATAACTGACACCTGAAGGCTGTCCTCTGGTCTCACATGTACACCGTGACACGTGTGCCCTACCATCACATGTGCAATGCACACACATATACACATTTACATATAGACTTACACACATATACATGCACACACAAATAGTAAACAAAGAATTCCATAGACTTCTCATTTTCTCCTTCTTAGTCTGCATATTTTGGTAAGCCCAATGTGCTGAAAAACCTTGACTGATTATTGCAGAAAAGCCACGCTGGAACCAAGCTAATGTTTTGGACAGAGAGACTTCATTTCTAAAGGCACCTGAAGCAATTATGCCGGAGAAAGACATTTGGCAGAACAGACTGGTAAGTGGCTGTATCAGGTACTGGCACGTGTGACCTGAGCTCCCCTTAGGCACAGCTGTCACAGAAATGAGGACTGGTGACACCGATGGAGGCTTACTTTGTCTCCGCACGATGTTAAACACTTTACCTGAGCTGTCTAATTTTTTCTTCACCTAGACTCTATGAAGCTCAAGAAACAAGTTAGTTAATAAGATTAAGTATTAACCTCGGCCCAACTTTAAAAAGCTCGCAAAGCCAGGATTTGAGCCTAAATCTTCCTGACCCGGTGATCTCAATTATTAATAGCAACAATGAAATGCTGCCTCTCTCCCTGAAAGCACCAAATGACTCAATGATGTTAACTGGCCATGCAGCCCCATGGTCTTTGCCCAGCTGTTGCATTTGCTTGACATTGCTATATCTCCTCAGGAAACCACAGAAAGACACAGGTGACCAGACTTAGCTTCTCTAGCACGGACGAGAGGAACTTTTTCGACATGGCCAGCTGGGCCGGCAGTCACTGCAAGGACTCAGCCTATGAAAGAACCATGGGATGTTCACACCACTCACTCATCTGAATTCCACACAGGATATCTGCCTGGAATGTCTGGGGAGTCTGAGAGCTGAGGCTGTCAGACACTGAGAGCCAGGACTTCGCTGAAGTCAGCAAGGGGACTTCCGGTGCTAACTTGTTCTTCTTTTCAACTTTACCCATAACAATGGACTGAACACTTACTGCGACCTGAGAATTAACCGCGGCAAGTGTGGGCTACAGACCTGAACGTCCCAGCAGCCCTCCCCAGCTGCAGGGCTAGCCACGGGCACCGCATTGAGGAGACGCATGCTTCCTGGAATCTGAATGTATTACACACTGTGTTCTTACAGCCCTGTGGTGTACTGAACAAGGCTCTGCTCACTGCACCAATGAGAGACTACGGTGAGGCAGGCCTACGGAATTTCTACCATCACAGAGACGGCGAGCCTGTGGTAAGCTGAGATGTGAGCCCAGGCTGCCTGTGCAAGGCCTGGCTGCTCGACCTCGACCCTAAAGCCGTTGTCTTATGGGAGGAGACAGAGACAGATTTATGGAAGTACAGTGTGGACAATGAGAATAAGAAAAGAGAAAGAAACGGATGCAAATGTTATTCGGGTTTATTTTGTGAGCTTGATATAGTCATTGGGAAGACAGAACCTCAGCTAAGGTGTCCCTACTAGACTGGCCTGGAGGAAAGCCCTCGGGTCATTTTATTGATTAGTAATTGATGTGAGAGGGCCCCAGCTCACTGGAGGTGGTGCTACCCTAGGGTAGCTGATCCGAGGTGAAAGGTTGCGTGAGCCATAGGAATAAGGCCGGTAAGCACTGCTTCCCAATGGCCTTTGCAGCATCAGCGCCTGCCTCTGGTTTTTTTGCCCTGACTTCCGTCAGCTCTGGCCTGTTAACCCGGAAGTACAAGAGGAAATAAGCCCTTCCCTCTCCTGTTTGCTTTTGGCTATGGTGTTTTATAATAGTAACAGAAACCCTAAAACAGATATATACAGTAGAATACCGGTAAAGGGGAAGGTGACTGACTAACTAACCCCACGTGGGGTGAGAAGGAGGATGGCTGGCATTCTTGGAAAAAATGCCAGGTTGGCAAAGCCAGGTAGCAGTGGCTATCAAGGTTAGCGGAGGAACAGCCTGGGTAAAGGCATGGAGGTGTGCTGCATATGTTGTTTGGTGAGCCACCCTGCATGTTTCAACAGTTGGAAAGAGTCGGGCAGGTGAGGTGAGGCAGTAGAAACAGAGTCCGGCTCCCAGAGAAGACAGGATACAGGCTCGAGTCACTTCACTGACTTGGCCTTATCAGGAAGGATGTTTTTATGTGGGACACAAGGAAATAGGCTTTCGGCAGTAGAGGAGAGTGACTGGATTCACGTGTTTGAATCTGTGAACAAGATGGAAGGGCGGGGAGGAATTGGAGCTCACTTGCAGTGATAGTGAGGGAACCAAGGGAAGGGGGAAACAGGCATTAGAGCAGAGGTCAAGGCAGCAGACTTGTTAATTCAGGGGGCGTCTGATTTGGGGAGGGGGTGGGATGGGACTAGGGGTGGGGAGGTTTTATTCTTTTTTTTTTTTTTTTTTTGGTTTTTCGAGACAGGGTTTCTCTGTAGCTTTTGGTTCCTGTCCTGGAACTAGCTCTTGTAGACCAGGCTGGTCTCGAACTCACAGAGATCCGCCTGCCTCTGCCGCCAGAGTGCTGGGATTAAAGGCATGTGCCACCACCGCCCAGCTGGGAGGTTTTATTCTTAAGAGTAAAATCTGGGGGCTGGAGAGATGGCTCAGAGGTTAAGAGCGTTGCCTGCTCTTCCAAAGGTCCTGAGTTCAATTCCTAGCAACCACATGGTGGCTCACAACCATCTGTAATGGAGTCTTCTGGCTTGCAGGCAGACACACAAGAGTGAAATCTGATTCTTAGGAAACCTTCTGTGGTCGAGGCCAGCTGGGCTTCTAGCGGGGGACACAGACACGGACAGAGAGGGGCTCTGCATTTACAGACTCAGGACGTCTGACGGCAGTTCTAACTGAGTCTTGCTGCCATGATTCTCAGTGTCCTCTGTGAAGTGTCAAATCCCCCACTGAAGGAAAAAACACCAGTGTTTTGCTGGTGACTAACCACCAGCCTCACACTGCACGGCACACATCTGCCTATAGGCTCGGGATACTGCTGACAGATAATTTCCACTTGGTGTTCGCGTACCATAAAAATGGCCTTTCATCTCATTTTACCTTATTCCTTGAAGGACTATTAAAAGGTATTTCAACATCAATTGAGAAAATCAAGACGGAAAAGAATACATTTCCAAGCTTATATTGTTTTCCTGTCACCCGGCACATTTTTTTAGTTGTTGTTGTTTTGTTTTTTTCTTTCATTTTTTGGTGACCAAGAGATCAGTTCCCAGATACATGCAGCCCCTGGGTGTTCAGAAACAAAGTCCACCCAGCTCAGGGTGAAGGTGACTCACATTGGACCCAGAAGGAAACAAATGGTCGCAGGCGGTTGTGGTGGTGGAATAAATGGGGCTTGGGGTAGGGGTAGGTGAACGAGGGCAGCTGCCTTTCCAGGAAGTTGGTGAGGGAAAGGAATTCTGTTGAGGAAGAATGAGGAAAATGGAAGAGGGGAAGGCTCACTTACTGATACAAGAAATCAGGTCATTAAACCTTTCCTTGGGAAAGAGGGGGTTTTCCAGCCCCCGGAAGTAGAGCTTCAGAACTCCGGCCACAGAGTTAATATCGTGGTTGCTCTGGTCATCGGCCAAAGGATTTTCACCTAAAAGAGAATTCGTTATATACACAGCACTCTTTTTTTTTTTCTCTCAACAAAAACCTCAGTGTACACACACACACACACACACACACACACACACACACACCCCACACACACCACACACACAGGGACATATGAGTCTTTTAATTATGTCCTCTGAAAGATTATATGGTACTAAAATTGAAATAATTGGTTTAGATATCCTACCCCATGATTAACCTAAAAATAGCTGGCTAAAATAAAGCTTAAAAAAGTCTTATGCTACCAAACACTCCCTTAGAACTTGCCCAAATCTTAAAATAAAACATTGTAGGGTTTATAATTTTACCCAGCATCTTTTTTATAAAGCTAAATTCAGTAAGCTTAGGTTGACATGGACTAGGAAAAACTACATTCAGCATTTCTTCCTTGTCTGGGAGAAAGATACAGTTGAGGTTGGTCTGGCTATGCAATGCAGGTCAGCAACATTTTCCAGAAGTACCCGACATGGGCTGCGGACATCTGCACTTAAGACAGCAGCTGTTCGTGGAGGTGGCATGGTGGGCTGATGGCATATTTGAAAGCCGCCTTCAACAGTGGGAGACTCTGAGGCCAGGGGAGGAGACTTGACAAATAAACTACCTTACTCATTCCCAGGACTTTGTGTGAAAAGTGAATGTTAAAAAAAGAAAAAAAACTGACCCCAAACAGAACTATAGTTTCCTTTAGGGCAAATAGGTCTAAGATAATATCCGGCTCCTTACCCTCCCTCCCTGGGAAGGAATATGAATCAGATTCCTTCAGAGCACAGCATGGCACAGAGATGTACATCAAACTCTACTGTGCACCAGCAGGCCTGGCCTTCCTTCCCACAGCTCACAGAACAGTCATTACACCTAATACAGGCTTGCCTTTGGGGGAGCTTATTCTCGGGGGCCTCCTGCTTCCCTTCCCTGTTTTATAGGGCAGAAAATTGCTGAGCGTGAACTCAGAAGAATCACTTGTATTATTATTACTACTATTATTATTATTATTATTATTATTATTATTATTATTATTTACTCTTATTATTTGTTTTGCCCTTTGAGAGAAAAATCTCACTTAGGTATTCAAAATCAAGAGGAATTTCCAAGGTTAAATAACAAAGTATTCATTTGTCTGTGGTGGCCACAAAGAGCTCTGTGTGGGTTTAGCCACTTCCACTGGCCCTCACCATAGGTAGGAGGCGTGGCATGCTTAGCCGCCAATGGGAGACTGGTCTGTCCCATGTGTATGGGTCGGAGACTTGGAAACCAGAAAAGGACATTGTGGTGCCAAGTTTACCTCTTCAACCAAGGTGTCCAACTTCAAAGGGCTCTATGGCAATGTTAGATCAGAGACAATAGGACACACAGGGAGATGGCAGAAAACTCCATGCTATCACCACTCTGCACTTCTGCTCTGACTGACTTCCAAGCAGAAGGAAGGCACAGATAAAGATGCAATGCAAATCATGATAGTTGGCAAGTGTTAATAACCAACAGCAGCTGGGTGGTGGTGGTGCACACCTTTAACCCCAGCACTTGGGAGGCAGAGGAAGGTGGATCTCTGTGAGTTCGAGGCCAGCCTGGTCTACAAGAGCTAATTCCAGGACAGGCTCCAAAGCTACAGAGAAACCCTGCCTCGAAAAACAAACAAAAAACCCAACAGCATCATTAAGGGGTCAGCTATTTTCATAATAACGTAGTAACCCTGGGGTTTTGCATATGAGGAAATAGGTAAAATTAAGTCTGGAATACCTTGGCCAAATCCCATCATCAGCAATAAAAGAGACTTTGATTCAGTTCTGGGTCTTCGTGACACTAGGTCGGTGTATGGTTTTGAGAATTATAACACATTCATTAACAGTTTAATCCAACTTGTGTCTCAGCCAATCATGAACATAAAGAAGGCACCGACCCAGGCCACAGGAAGGGAGCAAGGCAAGAGGGTAGGAGGACGGAGAGGGCCACTGACAGACACCGGAAGTGGGAAGGAGATGCCCCACCCCCACCATGTAGGCTGAGTCTAGAACCCTACCAGGTGCCACCTTGACACATGCCATGACCAGTCAAGGGGAATCCTAAACCCAGGGACCAAGCTCATAGGCTTTTCTGCTTTTCACAGCAATAACTCATTCCCAGCTCCTACAACGAAGCCCGGGCAAGATGGAGGCTTACGGGGCCGCTCAGGGCAGAAAACAGAAGAGAGAGGTTTTTCAACACGTTTTACTTATGGGGAGAGACATCCAGTTACCTCTCTCGAAGGAATTTTTGATATCGTTCACTTCCACCTGCGAACCAGACACTCTGAAAATCCCCTGATGCTGAAGACCTACAGGGTGACAGAAGAGACAATGTGAGAAACCCTGCTGAAGACTTCTGGGCAACAGAAGGGAGAGCGAGAGAAACTCTCTCCTGCCCTACAACCCCACCCCCACCCCACTGCCGCTGCAAGAATAAAATGCCAGCAACAAACATGCTTATGGAAACAAACTCACTACTTGCTTTAAAATGAGGATTCCACGGTGAAGACTGCTTACCATAAAGATTAATGAACCGAATGCAGCTTTCCACGATAAGAGGGATAACCTGGCCTGAGTCCTGGGGAGAGAGACAGAAACCGGGAAATGTCAGAGGGGCCAGTCACACAGAGAAATAAGCCTCAGACTTTAGTTGTTAGAGTCAGGTGATCTCTTCCAAATACCCCCAACCCCAAATCCTCCTGAAAGAATGAAGAACAGAAATAGTGACAAAATGGATGTGTAGACAAAGGTGCATTTCGGTTCTGAAGCAAGCTAAATTAAATACATTTAACATACGCTCTCCTAGAAAAGCTAAGAAGCTAATTCATGTTTGGAGCGGTGGTTGTGATCCCCCAGCTGGGAGGCTGAGTTGGAGGTGAGAGTGGATAATACCATCGCCTCACACAAGAGCAACGAGGCCCAAACCTAACTTAGGTGTCTATGCCGAAATGAGTAGCTCCTTTTGAGAGGTTATTACTCAAAGTGATCAGCGTGGAGCATGTCAGAAGAATGTCGTACAGCTCAACTGCAGTGCCTCTGTCTGACTGGCTGGTTCAGGATTCTTAGGACCCTCCCCACCACATAGCTAAGCCCGCAGCACCACGGGGTGGTGGCAGTCTCTAAAGCCTGCTGTATTTAGTTAGTCTGCATCAGAACTTACTGAACCTTATAAACTTAGCCCGTCTTAAGGATGAAGACAAGGAAGACTGCTTTGGCCTTCTTGGTCCAACACCTTGTAAAATGGTCACCATCCTCTACGAAGAAAATGCTGGAAATGATTTAAAAGCCACATGTATAGGCTGTCAAATGAGCTGAGGGGCCACAGAAGCCAGGTAAACATGTTCTGATGGCATGCACTCTGGGAGTTACAAAGAATGACTAGGGATGGCGTCGCTTCACGTGTCCTTTTAAGACCCATCTTTTAGGAATTAGATCTCTCCAGGAAACTCAGGACTTGAAAGGGATCAGCTGACGTTGGGCAGACACTCCTGAGGAGTGTTCTGAAACGTTAAGAACTTGGTCTTAACATACGAGGACAATTCGGACCGTTAACTTTCCCAGTCCAGCTGGGAAGGAGAGACTGGGAATGATGCCTCTTGGCGGCCCAAACTCTTCTCCCTGTCTTCGTTGTCTCCAGAGTGGGCAATGTGCTTCTTAAGACACAGTTTTATTGTCAAGCTTTAAGGCAATCAGTGGATAAGCCACTTAATGTTTCAATTACTTCTGGAGACTGTATTAGGTTTCTCTAATGAGTTAATTTGTTTTAGGAGCATGCGTTTTTATGAATTCCTTAAAGAAGAGCCTTAAAAAGGAAAACACATTTTAGTGAAGGGCTAGTTGGCTCATGAACAGTGATGTGATCACATCAAAATCTACCGAGTACGTGAAGGGATCTTTTTCTGTAAGACACAAGCATGGCTTCATGGAAGCAACATTTTACAAACAACTCATGTCACACTGCAATTTAAAAGAACGACAAATAGTTTTTACGTGTGAGTGATGAAAAAGAAGATTAGTTTACATCTCTGCTGAATTTAGCATGAAGACAGAGAATAAAAGATTAAAAGAAAACTGTTTGCACTCAGCGAGTTTGCATCTTCATGGCATTGTATGAACCATTCTCGTCCTCACTGTCCCTTAGATGATGGCTGATTTCTTCCCAAAGATCAGTATCTCATTTTAGATAGAGTGCACTTTGTAGTCAAAATATAATGAGCATTTTAATCTCATAGATGCCAGCTGTTTGGGTTGAAAATATTTAACAAGGAGTGAAATTATGGGCTACTTTCCAGCTACTACCATTCAATCATCTCTCTGTGTCTCAGTTCCCCTGTGGGAAGATGGTTTTGCTCTTGTTGTTTCTTGGTGCAATTTGGGAGAGCTCAGATGCACTCTCTAGTAGTAGTAGAGAGAGAGACCTCAGCACCTCTCGGTTGCCCGGGTGCCAGAGACTCTTGAGTGTTCCATCTGCACAGCGCACACAATGGATTTTTCACGACAACGCCCTTAGTCTTTCTCTAGTCCCTCAGTTTGCTTGCCTTTAGCTGACAGTTTTTAGAGGAGAATTATCAAAATCCCTACTGTGGGCATCATCTTAAGCAGCTGTTCCTGCACCACAGCAGCAAAGGGAGCAGAATGGTTCCTTTGCCTCGCTGGCTTTTCTGCCTTCTCCCCATGCCAGGCCATCAAGGGCATAGCTCGCTGTCTTCCTTTGACTGCTTCCCTCTTTCTGTTTAACCAGCTTCTGTCTATAAGCTATGGGGTGGGAAACTAGATAGCAAGTGAAATTTGACAATAATTTATATTAAATTAGAGTCAATAGGAGCTTAAGGCTCAAGGCAACGGCTTTATGATTGCGATTTGTTCGGTGGTGTTTCACTTAATCCCAGGGTTAGGGCTCACTTTCAAGGCTTCCAGAAATTTCTAATTTCTCTCTCTGTATGCACACAAGTATGGATGTATTTAAGTGTCATGTATGCAGCACACACACGCATTAATGCAATCTTTTAAATTGTTAGTGCACAGATTTAATAAATAGATCTATCTTTAAGGAAGTTAAGATGTCTATAACATAGAAATTATGGACTCTATCATATATTTAAAATGTCATTTTTCTATTATAGTTAGTTTTCAAAAACCCTGTAGCCCAGTTCACGAAATGTTATCTCTAATGGGAAAGTCTCTTTTTCATGCAATTTACATAAGAATCCACAATTAAATATTAAATATGCATTTGATATTTAACACTGGCTTTTCCTAGCACAAACTGCATGCATTTGCTGAAGGCATCAGGTAAAAACTGGTTCATCCACTCTTATTGGTGAGGCTTATTCCTCTTCAATTAGTGTCTACTTCCCACGGGTTTTTCTAAGTAAACCTATTTATAAACTGTCTATTTCCAACTGCAAACATTTTTCTTTTAAAGACCGTAAAAACTCCAATTAAAGCCAAGCATGGGTAGGACTCGCAAATGATGCCAGCGCATAGAGACCCCTGCTTCCCTCCGACACAATACCTGATGTCTCGCGTGAGAATTCCTTCGTCCCCGGCTAGAAGCATTATCAGAAATACAGGATGAGAAAGAAGGCAGAGAGTAAACACAGCAGAGGTACAAGATACAGACTTCAGGGCTGTACAAAATTTATCCAATATAATGAATTCCTTAAGTCATGAGAAAGCCAGACTCATGCCTTGCTTCAGAGAGAGGCTAACACGGATTTAAAAAAACATATACAATGGGCCGTCTCATTTGCACAAGAGAAAATATTTAATCAAGTTTGTCTTTTCCTTTTTTCCTGCAAATTTTGGATTGGAAAAAGGAAAAAAACGGGGCTTTTTCTTTGATATGATATCACCATATGATAACACCCACATTTCTTTCTTTCTTCAGAAGATTCTCAATCCAAATATTCTCTCTTCTCTGACTTCAGGAAATATTATATTGATTTTTTGGGGGAAGCAAAGAGCCCCAGGACAGACTCGGACATAATGACCTGCCTCATTCATGGGAGGCTGAGACCATTATAGTGAAAAGCAGGGAGGTCAGCCACTGGTGACTGATGCAGTACCTTGACGAATGTCTCCAAATCCCCATTAAACAACTTAGCATTATACTGGGAGCGGGGCCTGGACTTCCTGTGTTTCTGGGGCTTAGGGGGGACGTTTGGAGGCCTAAGGGAAGGGAATATAATTACTGAGCATGGCAGAAATCAGACAATAAATGAAATACCTTAGGTCACATCAAAATAACAAAGCCAGGGGATCCTGGGTTCCTTCCCCACCCCAGTCCAGGAGAAAACACTCCCATCCTTTCCCTTCCACTTGATTTGATGTATGTATTAGATTACAGTGTTCCTATGTGCTTGAACTGGCCATTTTGTTTTGTGTTCCATACTGAAAAATGGCAGGTATTCTAAATTGCTATTGCGAGCTATCTAGTCAAATGTTATAAGGCCAGGTTTTTGTTTGGTTTATGGAATTACACACCAGAACATAATTGTAATCGGGTTTTGAGAGGTTTCCAAACGAGGATTTAAATGTTTTTAGTTAGTTCGTAATTCTCCAGTGCAGGTAACGTCGCATCTGCCCAGCATCCCTCATGCATTAACGGGGTTTGATTTTTATGTAAACATTTTCATGAACAGGTCAATGTGGTTTTGGAGTGTGAGGTCCAGACTTATATGAGGTACAAATTCGGTAGAAAGCAGAATGCCCTGGCCCACATATCCCTGGGGCAGTAGATCGCACCTGTCTGTGTTGCTCTGGACTCTCCTGCCTGTTGGCTTTGGTGAATAAGCTTTCAGACCTGCACACACGCTCTTTCAGGCTTACACACATCCTGGGTGCCAAATCCTGCATCGATCGCCTTGCACTACTTCAGAATGAGGAAGCTAAGGCCCCAAATGATCAGACTCAATTTCCACATCTGTGCTGGTCAGCCTCTGCAAGGCGGGCAGGAGAAGGCCCACCATGCCTACAGATTGTGTTTGCTCTTTGTGAAGCTGTCCTTTGGACTAATGTCCTTTTAAGTTCATTTGGCTTCAGTTCGGAAAGCCCAGGTTAGAAAGAAAGTTCCAGGAATTTCTGTGAGACCCTGAAGAGCTTCATTAGCTATTACCGCAGCAATCAACACATGTACGAGAAACCGGCTGGTACAGCCTTTCATGGCTAAACCCTCAGGCTCCCAGCAGGAGGGCGGTGACTAATGGAGCCTACAGCCAGCAGCATCTGAAGTCCTGCTGAGCTCTGGAGCTTAAAAGGAGCCTTTGCTAAAACACAGAAGTGTGTGGAGCCCTCTCCGAGACAGCACACCTTGTCCTTCCACAGCTAACATTTCTGGGATATTTTTATACACTAAATTCCAAGCTGCACATGAAGGAAGGACCGTGGTAGCTGTGAGGAAGTCCAACAACGGGCTGCCAAAAGTTTCATCAGCGCTACCTGATGACGTCACCCTTCATTATCCTATGTAAGATTTCTAATGCTGATTTTTATATTATCAAGAGATGACTGCCCATGAAGAGACAGGGCTATGTTATAGCACTCAGAGACACAGGTGTGTCCTGGAACTCTGCCATGGAGGGTCCAGGCAGGTGGGCCTGTCACCTCGTGTAAAAGAACCAATTAAGACAGACTCCGGATTGGTTAACCTGCATAGGAAAGTTACATTTGGGAGGTGGTTCTGACCATCCCTGGGAATCTGCAAACTGGCCATTGATGGTCCCTGGTGTTAACAAAATCCTAGGGCACCAAAGCATAAGATACAGAAGCTAGAAGATCTGTTATGCCTCATCCAGAACTCAGCCTCAAACATGTGAAGTCTCGCTACGTCATCTCCAGTGATGTCTGTCTGTCTGCTGTACAAAAGGCACCATTCAGAAACAAATGTTGCCACGAACATTCCCCAACTCAGACCGGAATCTGCTTCCAAATGTTCTGGCAAGAAGCTTTACTGTCCTACATGGATGGGTGAAGGGGTGGAGGGAGGAAGGATGTGTAAAAGGTGCTATGTGTTAGAACTCACATTTTATATCAGATTCAAAAGTAGATAGAGATCTAAAATTCCAAAAAATTCAATCTATCTGTAATTTTTAGACAGCATCAAGGAGTAGGAACTGGAGAGGTAGGCGATTCCATTACCTGATACAGTCGGTCCACACCCCCTGTTACCCGTCAACTAAATTATCATCAAAGTGTCGACAGTCTATCCAAAAAGCTCATGTGTTTGGGATGAGATAAATGAAGCCCACCTAATTCTGGTGCAACTGCCTACTAAGGAGCTTTGTGATTCCACCAAAGACAATCTTAGCACATGTCACCTGGCGAGAACCCAAGCACCTCAAGGTGCTGGCTTTGTCATGCCCCATGCCCGGATGATCTTCTGTAGTTATCAATTGCTCTTGCTAAAGAGAAAAGAAAGTGAGACAGACCACAGATTATGATCAA
This sequence comes from Microtus ochrogaster, assembly GCF_000317375.1. Lineage (NCBI taxonomy): Eukaryota > Metazoa > Chordata > Mammalia > Rodentia > Cricetidae > Microtus > Microtus ochrogaster. Next base: position 593,857 of record NW_004949225.1, on the reverse strand, counting down.
GTATCTTCATACCTTGTAGTCATATATTCAGCTCTATGACCTGTCAAAAAATAAAATAAAATACAATAAGTAACCTGAGTGGAATCAGTGGGTTTGATTTGATAATCATGTGTAGCACCGGCCCCTTATCTCAGGATACCGAGTTAATACCGAGTTACAGATCTCTTGGTAGAAAAGATGTAACTAGCATATGATCACAAATAATCCAAGGCCATTATTTTTATAAAATCTCAATCCAAAATTTGAGAAATTCTATGGGCTAGAGAAACATGTTTCATTTGGCAATTTGAGGCAGTTTCTTTTTTTTTTTTTAAAGAAGAGAGATAGCTGTTTGACTAAGTTCAAACAGAAAACACACCATGCATATCTAAAAGTTCCATGCTAGTGATAGTTATTTGCTCTCTTTTGATTGACAGACGAGCAAATAGGGTTGGGCGAACACAGTTTCCCATAGACTAAGTTGGTCTTCTCTCTAGGGTATGAAATCAGGGCACCGGGAAGGAACTTGTGTTCCCTATTCTGAAAGGACGCAGACAACATACAAGGGCATTAAATTATTCTGCAGTCTATCACCTTGTAAGTGAAAAGTCTTTCATAGAGTTCTGCATCTAAACTGCCAGCTGCTTCTCATACATTATATATGCCCTTCTTGTTGTAAATAACAGGGCTAAATCATTCTAGCGCGCTCACGGCCTGTACGCATTTCAAGTGTGCAAGCGTCTACAACTGCTGTCACTCATCCTGAATTCAGGGTGGAACTGTGGCAAGGTGCGGGAGAGTGGAGCCATTCCGCTGGTTTGTTTGCAGCATGATGAGATGGTTCTGAGGGAGTCTGAAACTACGGCTGGCAGAGAAAGGCCACACTGGAGCACAGGCAGGGGAGCCCTGCCCATCACACAACACAGTGATTCAGGCCACAAGACAAGGCCAACTGGACAACAGGCTGGTACGAGTGGTCAGCGAACACTCCCCGGCCACAGCTGAGCCCCTCTCTCTACTTTCCTTTCTTGAATAACTAGTAACACGAGAGACTTGATGTGTGTTGGTTAAATGGGGGGCAACAGATATTCTCAGGGGACCCCTTTCTCCAGTTAGATCTGAGCCAATACAAGCTGTAGCAAGGTCAGATTCTAGCCAGAGCTGCAGTGAGCGGGGTGTGGTAGATGGCACCTTATGGCCATCCTAATGGAAATGCCATGGGAAACTGGGCTAGACTGGATTTGAGCAGATGACAGACAAGCCTGAGAGTACCTGTCATTTTGTTTGGGCTGAGGCCATAGGAGCTGGCTGAGATCATCTAGGGTGAATCAGTGGGATGAGCCCAGGATTGAGGGGACAGACACTATCTGGCATGTCTGTACTATATTGCTAGGTTCAACGCTTTATCATGACATTGGTGTGCTATAGTAATAAAAACAGACCAGAAACTATCCGAATAAATGTCCTAAGCAGAAGATAAGCAACAGGTTCTCTCCAGTGTTTGAAGCACTATATATTTCCTTACTAATTTTGAGACAGTGACACTAGGCAACTTTGGTATGCTGTAGCCTAGCACTCCTGAATGTTCTGCTTTAGCCCCTGGGGACTGGCAGTATTTGTGTTTCCATACCTGGCCTGAGCATTTTATATTAAATACGCTAACTCATAGTTTTCATAACTTTTATGAAGTAGCTTCTATTATTTTTCTTACTTTACAGAAGAGATGGAGCACACAAAAACATGACCTGACCCAGGCTGTGTTAGTGTGGCATGGGCCTGGCCTAAGGTTGAGGTTTATTTTAATTACAGATCTGAAATCCCGAACAGTGTACTACATACAGTACCTTAAAAAATGTAGCAGTTGGAGTGGGGATGGAGCTCAGTGGTAGAGAACTTGCTGAATATTCGGGAGGCTGTGAGTTCAATGCTCATCCCTAACACATACGCACACACGCACTGCACACACATGTACAAACACACACACAGCACATATGTTTTGGCATTGGAAAGATGGCTCAGTAGGTGATGTGCCTGCCATGTAAGCACGAGAACCTGAGTTCAGATCCCAATGACTATGTAAAAACTAAACATGATGGCACATGACTCTAACCCAGTGCTCGGTAGGGTAGAAACAGGAGGATTTCTGGAGCTCATTGGGCAGCTAACCTAGCCCATTGGTGAGGGCCTGCTTCAGTGAGAGATCCTGTTTGAAAAACATAAGGTGTAGAGTGATCCAGAAAGATATTTTGAGCTGGGCAGTGGTGGCGCACGCCTTTAATCCCAGCACTTGGGAGACAGGCGGATCTCTGTGAGTTCGAGGCCAGCCTGGTCTATAAGAACTAGTTCCAGGATAGGCTCTAAAGCTACAATGAAACCCTGTCTCAAAGAACCAAAATGATATTCTGTGTGAACTCTGAGGCCTCCACAGGCATGTGGACATACATGCATATGCACACGTGCACATATCCACATGAACAAGAACGAATACATGCACATCTGCACTTAAACCCGGACAACACTTTGTGAGCTTCCTAGGAGGAAGGAATGGACCCCAAGCTTACACTTTGACCTGCCTGGTATGGTTAAAATAAGATACAAAATAATGAATTAAATTAAAAATTACACAGACATGTGACTGTGCAAAATTACTAAATACCTTCACATTTAAGTTGAGGAGCACAGCCTAATCACCTTCACGTGGTCCGATATTAAAGACACTGATAATTAGGAGAAGTGAAATATTTTCTAACCTGGAAACTTTGATATTTTTGCTCAACTATCCCAATCAATTATTTCCTCGACTGAGAAAAAGATAAAAGATAAGACAACTTGTATTATTTTGCTCCTCCCACCTATGGCTGACAAAATGTACACAGGAGCCATTTGGAATAACGAACTGAGAGCAGCGCCGTGGAGTCACGGTGTAACTGCACGGCCACATGGACGGCTTTTTCGGGTTTCAGTCCCGTGTGCGTCTCCACGGAGAAAGGGGCTTTAGTTTTTAATCTATGTCATCATTACAGATCAATAACACATAAGCAAGGACAACTCGCCTTCTGAAAGAAATGCCAAAGCTTCCAGTGCTCTGAGGATTAGATTTCTTTGGAAGTTTATTTAATTATTAAAAACTACAGTCCCCAATTATAAGCCACTTGGAGGGAGAAAAAGATCAGGATTAAGTTTTTGTCTTGGTATAAACAGCTCCTTGGACCACCTATTTGGGGAGGGAGGCGGGGGTGGGGAGGTGTTGTTACCGAGGTAGAGATTGGCCTTGTTCTGTAGCCCAGGCTCACCTTGAATGTTCCATCCTCCTACCTCTGCCTTCAAGTGCTGGGACTGCAATCTGGGATAACCGGCTTCTTTTAATCAATCCTCGTACATTTTGTTTCACAATTCTGAAGTAAATTATCTTTCACACTTAAATGTTTTTTTATTCAAAATGAAGGTTGGGGGCAACTTGAGGTCTAAGAGGAAAAAAGACCTAGAGAATCCTATTTACAACATGTCTAGGTGGAACTGGACCTTTGGTTTGCTTCCTCAAGGAGAGGCTGGTGAGCAAACTTTCCAGCCGCTTTCCTTCCTAACTCCGACTACTGGGTGCTTCTGTAAGGAGACATTATTATTCACACTCCGATCCTCTTTTGAAAGAATATTTGTGCTCCTACTCAAAGGCAGACAATGGATTATTCCAAGATAACCTATTTAATTCCTTTGTCAGAAGCGGCATGTCTAGGAGAAGAAAGAGTGTAATACAGAGATGGGTTCCCACCGGCTCATTTTTCTGTTTAGCTGTACAGATATTTCTACCCCTCTTACCTCTGAACACCTCACACAAAGAAAGAACCTGATGTGAACACAAAAGCTCATTATTAGACGAAAAAAATTTCTATGTCCCAGTTTTATAGATAGAGATCTCATTTACTGTGGCCGATTCAACTTCCATTCAAAAAAGAAACGATCTCCCTAAAAGATCTAGCAGCCTTGTTGGGCTAGGGGAGACGAGCGTGGCTTCCATACCCACGTGTTTCTTCTTTCTATTTTGGCGGTTTTTAAAGTCCTGGGAGTCTGAGTCTGGAGAATGGTGCCTTAGGAGCCTGATTCAGTTGCTTCGCTGGGTTGTAAATCAAAGAACTGACTGGGCCACTGGTAGCCTGCCAAGAGCCGGCAGCAAGACAGGCCAAACACATGTCTGCAGCTAGAGTTTCGTCTGTGGACGATCAGCTGCTAAATCCCAGGGCCGGGCTATTTGGTTTTACTAGGAAGGCCGTTTTCGCAGCAGCAAGTCTAGGATAATTCAGAGGTATTCCTGTCTGAAATGTCAAGCCAGTCCCCAAACACACCACTTAATCCTGGACTACTAACCTTATTTAACCAGATGGGACTTGGATTCCTTCGTAAGGGCTCACTATTAGACTGTTTTCCACGGGACAGGCGCCCTTAACCCTCCTAGACTCCCTTGTTGTAAGCCATTAACAGGAACAGGGCTTGCATGGAAAGTCAGCAGGCTTACATGGGTTGAACCCTTTTAAAGGGTGTGTGTGTGTGTGTGTGTGTGTCTTCTGCTTAGTTTCTCTTGGAGGTTCAAACTACACATCCATGAGTGACCAGCAGCTGATGTCAAGCTGGCACAGAGGTCTGTACCGAGTTAGTGCATAGCACCCTGATGAAAACCATACAGGTCCTTTTCACAGAGTTAACTGAGTGTCACACCAGGGACACTGGAGCCCACTGAAAGAAATTCCCAGACAAAGGAGCCCTGTCTTAGCGTTCACAAGGTATGACAGCTTTACGGAGTGTGGCTAAGGACAGCCTTTGGCAAACGGTCTCAGCCCACAAGGCCAAAATGTAGCCCGATCCAAGAATGACATGGAGATTAACATTAACCAGTGGGGCTTTTCTCTCTGGGAGACAGAAAAGAATTCATGCTGAATGACTACCATAAAAACTGCAGAATGTTGCTCCAAGCCACAGTAACCCTCAACTGTGCACAGCTCGGGTCCCTCGATCTCACCGTGTCTACGGCGGCTCTCAGTCCTGACTAACAGCCTTTCCCTGCCCTGAGAAGAATGCTATTCTCTGGGGGCAGCAAGGGACCTCGGGGGCATTGTGTGAAATACTGGGCACTTGTGAAAAAATGAGAGGAAAAAGGGAATTCATTATGAGAGAAAAGGAAAAAAAATCCCACAAAACTAGGCCATGATTATACAAGAAAACTATTCAGAGATAAAAAGGTTTACAAAAAAGTTTAAACCTACAGGAGATCAAAGAACAATACAAGGAATACACCGATCATCCGCACATAGATTTCATAATTGTATGTATGTTTGTATGTATGTATGTATGTATGTATGTATGTATGTATGTATGTCTCCTTTTAAAAGTCCTGAACCATGCCATGGGGAAGTAAGTTCTGGACAATGTTTTTTGTTTCTTGTTTTTTTTTTTCTCTCAAGAATAAGAACATTCTCTTTATGACCACAGTATCATTATAATACATAGGAAAATTAAGTCAGTAATACTTAACATACAGATTATATTCATTTTCCGTTATGCTTAAAATGACCTTCATAAGTTTTGCCTTTTGGTTCATATTTTAATTAAGGATGACACATTTGGTTATTTTATTTTTCTTGGATGCTTTTTTAATAACTAAAACAAATTTTTTTTTCTTAGGTATGACTGACTTTCAGCCCACACTCTGGGAGCCGAGATTATGCATGGTAGCCTTTGCCTGTGGCCATTCCCTGAGGAGGATAACTCCTTTGAAGCAAGCCATAAGGTAAAATGGTATATACACTGCCTTGTGGGCAAGGAAGGTTCCAGAATGCAGGAGGCAGAACTCAGGTAGAAGACAGAAAAAAAGATTTATTGATTTTATGTGTAAGACTGTATGTATGTAAATGCACTGTGCATGTGTGTGTATGTGTATGTGTGTGTGTGTGTGTGTTGCTTGAAGAGGCCAGAAGAGGGCACCAGATCCCCAGGAACTGGAGCAAGCCACCACGTGGGTGCTGGAAACCCAACTCAGAGCCCAGCAAGTGCTCATAATGGCTGAGTGGCTTTTCTAGCCCCGGGAGTCTCTGTTGATTTCAGCCATTCCCACACCCCATCTTCTCACCCCATGCTGTAGTTTCTCTTGTCCTTTTTCCAGTGCCCACCAGGATCTAGTGTGAATAAAAAAAAAACTGACACTTTAGACCCCAGACACTTAACTAAGGTAGGGCTTTGCCCGAATAGGTTTGTTTTTCCTTTCTACATTTTATGAAGACAAAAGAGGGAAGCAATGGTGTTTATATAGTCTGCTTAGCTTGTAGTACACCCTACCCCAGTTTCCTCATTTGTAGAGATGAGGAAGCTCACAGTACCCAGTTAAGACTATAATTCAGAACAATGCATAGCTCCGAGAATGCTTTGTTAGAATCAATGCTATTGTGTTTGTGACCACACATAGGAATGTACATATACCATTAGATCATTTCTCAACTACTAACAATGCCTTTGGGAAGAAAAAGAAAATCGCCCAGACTGGACAAACTGGTTTCTACAATCCCAAAAGGCAACAAATGGGGCAGTTATTGGCCCATGCAAATGGACAGGGGTGAGACCGGAGGGCAGAGACCTCCCCACCCCAGGTAGAACAAGCAGAGACTGGGGTCAGTGGGTGTGGGTCCCTCCCTAAAGGAACCTCCACACCAGAGATACTCTTGTTTGGATTTACCTCTAAACTTAAAATGGCTTCAAAAAAGAACACAATTATCAGTGAGACAGGTCAACTGAATCTAAATGTACATAAGTTGAAGGCATGTGTGTGTGTGTGTGTGTGTGTGTGCACACATACACTTCACACTCTTCAAAGAACACTCATCACACAACACACAGGCCAAATCATTTCCCCGTTTGCGCCCAGTGACCAACCTTCTCCAAGAGTCCTCTGCAGCAAGTCATGCTTAGCCTGAAGCTTTGTGATGAGATTACTGCCTTCCAAGAACTCTCGGAGTTTCTGCAAAAGGAGAGGTAAAAACTCAAACCCATCCAGTGTCCAGGGACTTCCCAGAGGGGCGCTAAGGTATAGCTGCTTTGTGTCCTAGAGTTCTGCTACTCCCAGTGTGGTCTCTAGTCTAGTGGAGTCAGCCATCTCCTGAGAGCCAATGGGAGATGCAAGCGCTGGGCTCTTCCTCCCCAGATCTGTTGAAATGGGCTGTATTTTAGCAACCTCCCCAGTGACCTGTACCCACATGAAGGGGGCGGGGGAGCCTGGATTGGGGAAAAGGGGGCAGGAGGAGCTGAGTTCAGGTCTCTAGTACTGGGCACGTATCAGTAACCTTGGCACTAGGGTGAGGGGTGGGGCCAGGAAGATCCCAGGTGCCAATAGGCCACATTGACTACTGGTTCAGAAAGAAACCTGTCAAAAAAAAAAAAAAAACCAAGATGGAGGAACGGCTGAGTAACACATCCTCACATCTGCTCAACACCCAACCTCCTTCCAGTCTGTTTCAAAGAAACCCCATCTCCTAATGCCCACCCGGACCGGCTCAGTCTGGAACTGTGAGGGTGTCCAGGAGACTGTGGCGTCATGGCAGAGGGGCCCGAGGCAAGCGGGGCCCTGGGCTCCGTCGGGAGGGGCTGGGGAGCGGGCGCACCATGAAATAGAAATGCTCCGTTTCTTGCTGGTTAGCGCGTCTCTTGGCGATGCTGGGTTTACTCAGGTAGGTTTCAGACACGGTGGACTTGACGGACTCCGTGGACCGGCTGTGCTGGAAGCACTCGGACACATCGTAGTCTTCGATAGTGACCATATCTTGGATGGTCTGGAGGGTGGCTTCGGTCGTTTTCTTGACCTGGGCACAGAAAAACATTTCTCTCATTAGCATATGGCTCTGTGAGCCTCAGGTTTCTCGGCCAGCGTCAGTCAGTCCCTGGGGAAGAGATTACTGCAGAGTGGGGTGGGTGGAGGAAGAGAGGCAGGCCAACCGGACCTCGGGTCACCAGTCTGTGCCCTTATAAATCTCACAGACCTCTGGAGACTCCCAATTTCATTTCTGTTTACTATTACCTTTTAATTAAAGTAAACCCGCAAACAGAAAGAATGCACAGACCATAAGTATACAGCCCGAGAAATAATCTCCAAGCGGACACACCTGTGCAAACACCGCTCAGACCCGAAGTGTACTTTATGAACGCCCTCACTGTCCTTCAAATAAAACCCCACACCTTTCTTCCTCTCAATCTACTAACCTCCCTCCTGCCTTGCTTCCTGTCTTTTTTTAAAGTTGGGAACCAAAGCCAGAAGCTTATATGTGCTATGAGCAAACATCCTTCCTCAAAGCCACACACCAAACCCTCCCCTGAATTCTAATATCTTGGTGGTGTTTTATACAAACAGAACGGTACAGCTTATATCTTTAAATTTGATTTCTTTTGCTCAGTGTCAACGAGATTCATTTTCTCATGACAAATTCTCAAGTATTTCACTACTTGACATTTATTGCTAGGATAAATCTGCGCCCACTCCCCAGCCCCTGTGATTGATTGATGATTAACTTTTAGTTTGGGTCTTTTATGAATTAACTACAATTCATGAACATAATTTTGATGGGATATGCATATGTGGACGGAATTGCTGTATATGGAAAATGGGAGATCGTTCTCTAAAATGATGCTACGTATATTCCCACCAGCCCGGTGGACAATTCCCATCACTCCGCATGCGCGTCAACAGTTGGCACTGTCAGTCCTTTCAATCTAGGCACTGTGCTGGTGTGCAGTGGTCTTCGGCCGTACCCATAAGCATCTCCCTGTTGGATGAGCTTGAGCATATTTGTCACATATAGCCTATGTGACAGGTACCTGGAATCTCTCCTGTGAACACTTTGTGGAGACCTGTCAATCAATACTCTACTGGGCTCTGAGTCTTGTTATTCATTCATGTTACCAATTATTTTCCCACTCTTGGTTTCAGCTCCATTACTGTCTACATGAATACAGCTCCTACTTTTATTTTTATAAATTCTTTAGTGTGTTTGTGTGTGTGCACGTGTGTATGTGTGTGTACATGTATGTGTACTGTGTGTACGTGCGCGTATCTGTGTACATTTGTGTGTGTACATGTGTGTGTACTGTGTGTACGTGCGCGTATCTGTGTACATTTTTGTGTGTACATGTGTGTGTACTGTGTGTGCGTGTGTGTACGTGAGCGTATCTGTGTACATTTGTGTGTGTACTGTGTGTAC
>NW_004949225.1:584014-584288 GCF_000317375.1 Microtus ochrogaster | reverse complement strand
TGTGTGTACATGTGTGTGTACTGTGTGTACGTGCGCGTATCTGTGTACATTTGTGTGTACGTGTGTGTACGTGCGCATATCTGTGTACATTTGTGTGTGTACATGTGTGTACGTGCGCGTATCTGTGTACATTTGTGTGTGTACATGTGTGTGTACTGTGTGTACGTGTGTGTACGTGAGCGTATCTGTGTATATTTGTGTGTGTACTGTGTGTACGTGCACGTATCTGTGTACATTTGTGTGTGTACATGTGTGTGTACTGTGTGTACGTGTG
>NW_004949225.1:568191-583914 GCF_000317375.1 Microtus ochrogaster | reverse complement strand
TGTGTGTACATGTGTGTGTACTGTGTGTACGTGTGCGTATCTGTGTACATTTGTGTGTACATGTGTGTGTACTGTGTGTGCGTGTGTGTACGTGAGCGTATCTGTGTACATTTGTGTGTGTACATGTGTGTGTACTGTGTGTGCGTGTGTGTACGTGAGCGTATCTGTGTACATTTGTGTGTGTACTGTGTGTGCGTGTGTGTACATGCGCGTATCTGTATACATTTGTGTGTGTACATGTGTGTGTACGTGTATGCGCGTGTGTGTGGATAAGTGTGTGCACATGCCGCGGTACTTGACTGGAGGTCAGAGGACAACTCTGTGGAGTCATCACTTTTACAGGGTTCCCAGGCTTGAGCCCAGGTCTCCAGGCTTCTGTGGTACATGCCTTTAGCTGCTATGTCGTCCTCCTGACCCTGGATTCCACTTTTGATACAATTATTTTTTCAGTTCTAAAGAACTAGAGCTTGCTGTGCCCGACTTATGAAACATTTCTTCATCCCACGGTCACAACGCTACTAAATCCTACTTCCTAGTGCTTTGAAATTTATCTCCTAGCCTCACCTTAATATTTGCTTTTTATTTATCAAAGATCGCTTCATCTGTGCTCATCAAATCTATCGTGAATTAACAGGTTTTCTTTTTGTCATCTAATATAGAGTCTAGAGTTTAGCTCCATTGTCTTCTCCTAATTCAGATACTATTTTATAATGCATTGTCATAGGAAATTAGATATATAGTTCTACACACTTAACTGAGACATTATTACTTTTATATATTCAATATTAATCTTGATTTATCCATGTATTTAATAGGTTCTTTGATCTCCATTGCTTATATTTTAAAAGTAACCACTGGGAATTCTTTTTAGTTAAGTCTGTTTTATCTACTTGAAAGTCTTTTATTTCTCTTCACGTATGAAGAACTGTTAGACAGTTATTCTTCAGTAAGGAACGTGCCATTGTACTTTTTGTGGCTTCCATGTTCTTGCTGAGTAAAACTTTTACCTTTAGTCTGTCATTGTTTTGAATGAAATCTTTCTCCCCTCCATCTTCCTTTAAAGCCTCCTATCCATCTTTGGCTTCTATACTTTCACTGTGTCTAGGTACTCATACATACATTTCTGTTTCATTTATGTGTGTGTGTTTGTGTGAATGCACATGTTTTACAGTGGGACTGTGAGGACAGCGGACAACTTGAGAGACTCTGTCCTCTCCTTCCATGTGTGTCCCAGGGAGGAGCTCAGGTTGTCAGACTCAGCCCCACATACAGATTTTAAAGACAGATCCTAACTGAGTGATCTGCTTAACTTCTGGCTTTCTCCTTGTCTTTTTAGCTACTCCCTCGGTTTCTAAGAGGCCAGCTACAACAGCACACTGTGTTCTCTTTGCCTTGTAATCCTTTTCTTTTCTTCTGTATTTTCAATTCTTTTGATTCTACTGGTAGTATTGTGATGATTTCCCCTCTGAGATGTCCCTTTTGGCAATTCACTCTTTGGCTGTGTCTAATCTACTAACCACCCACCACTTTGAAGTGGTTTGCCTGTCATTCTTAGCTCTTCAATGGCTACAAGGTTATTTCCCGATCTCTTGTCTCACTGCTTGTTTTCTCTGCTGAAATCTAAGCTGGTTTTCATTTCCTTGAGTCCACGAAGAAGTTCTTCTGTAGCGTGTTTCTGATAATTCCACTGCTGGTAGCTTCTGTGGTCTGTCTCTGGGATTTACAATTTCTTCTGGCTATCACCAGTGGCTTTTCCAAATTAGGTACACTTCTTGTACTTAATTATCTTTCTTACACATGTAAAAAATTTTAATGTCCTTTACATTTATTTTATTTATTGTGTGTATATGTATGGGAACACCCATACCATAGGGTGCATATGAATGTCAGGGGAAAACCTTTGGTAGTCAGATATTTTTTTCCACTGTGTATGTTCCAGAGATCAAACCTAGGTCTTTAGACTTGGTGGCAAGTGCCCCTACTGATTGAGTCACCTTGTTGGCCCTTGCTAGACATCTCTACACAGATGTCTAGAATTGAGGTCTAAACTAATCTCATCAGCCTCCAAAAACAAAGTTTGTTTTTCCAAGCTTACAGGACACCTGTAGCTTAGAATTTGTAGATTTTATTACAGCTCAAAATACTGGATACACTTCCTTTTGGGAGGCTCTGGCTCTTGTGTCATGGGCTTCATGCTTTGCCATGTACTTTGTCCTGGACAATAAAACATGAATGCAAGAATTGGCTGAGTGATCCACACCATCACTCTAAGAAGTGGAAATCTTTTTAATTACGTAAAACGACAATAAAACCCAAGGCCGTTGAGACTCAGTGGGTCAAGGTGCTTGCTGTCGTGCCTAATGGCATAAATTGGATCCTTGGAACCTATTGGCTGGAGGAGACAATCGACTACTGTTAGCTATCCTCTGACCTCCACAAGTGTGCCATGGTGTGAACATGTGTGCATGCGTGCACACACACACACACACACACATACAGGGGGGGGAGGGAGGGCAGGAAAAAACATATTGCGTGGCTAGAAAATCAGAGCAATCAATCAGTACTAGTCTGGATACTGAAAAATGATCATGCTATGGGACTTCTTAAAAAGATGCAGAGAATGCCTGGTGGCTCACATCCCAGCATTTGGTAGGCAGAGGCAGGTGGATCTCCATGAGTTTGAGGCCAGCCTGGTCTACAAAGCGAGTTCTAGGACAGACCTTGTCTCAAAATAAAAATAAAAATTTGCAGAGAATGTAATAGATTTTGTTGTTCCTGGAGTATGCATTTTGTGGAGAGTAGCTCTCTCTGTGAAAAAGCACATTTGGACATTGGTGTAAGTGCCCATTACTACGGGCAGCAGCTTCACAGGCCAGGACTGTCCGCCTCTGCCCATGAAGGTTAGGAGACTCACTGCCTTAGGTCAAGCCAATGTGTTCCTGTTACCTGTGGAGACATTTCTGAAATGGGCACGAGGTGCACAAACCATATTTCTAAATTAAAGCATACTTTTAAATATGATTTAATGTATCTATGCATAAATAAAGTGATGGTTACTGAAGGCAGATATATTTTTAAAGCTCCCTGAGTTTATATTCACATTAGGAAAAGGAAAGTCTGTTAGTTGACTGAAACACTATTAGATAAGTGGTACCCCCTCTTTACTCATGGAAACTCCTGCTGTTTTACCAAGATGTGTGAGACTCTGCTCTGTTCTCTCAGGCAAGGCACTGTGGGAGTCGTGTGGGGGTCAAGAAGTAGGCACCGGTCAAAAAGGACTCAAGATAGAAGATGGAAGGGAGCAGTGGCCTCTTGGAGCCACAGCAAGCAGCTTCATGAGTGGGAGAGAATATAGCTTTCAGAGCGACATGCTAATCAAGTCCCCGGCACAGCGCAGCCAAGGCATGGGCAACGGGGGTCACCGCAACCGGGAGGAGCTGGAAGAACTGGTGTGTCGGCTCAGTTTCCTGCTTTTAAAATATACTGGGGCCAATGAGCAATAAAAGGGAAAGACAGAAAGGAAAAAACGAGCCAGGAGATCTTAACTTGGGGCAGAGGTCATGATTGCAGAGCTGGGGAGAAACACCTGAAGTGAAACCTCTAGGCACATTTGAGAGACATTCAAGTGATAGAAGTGGAGGGTTCATTTTTTTTTTAAAGGAAATTTCTTAAGTGTAAAATAAAAAATTACCAGAAATAGCAGTGTAAGGTGAAGCACAACTTCCAAAGCTACAGAGAAATGCTAAGACCTGAAAGGAGAAAGTGAGTTAGACAGGGAGTGTTAATAGTTTCTACTTAAATCGCAAGTTCCCCGTGCTGACTGCCGAAAACAAGAAGACAGGAAACTCCCCCAACCTCCCAAGAAGACCTGACCCCAAACTAAACAAACAAAAATCACCATGAGTGAAAATTAAAATCCATGCCTGTAGTTTGCCCTAGATGACCTGTCAGTGGGTTGGAATTTGTTAATTAGAGTATGCTCACTGAGACAGTAAGATAGCTAGCTATAAAACAACATCTCACTAGAAGCATGTTCCGGTGGATAAGATACCCAGGGGTAGCAGTGTTTAGCAAATGCACCCAAACGGATCGTACACACCAAGAACCAAATCAACTGTTTTCCTCTGAGTGAGAACTTCCTCCTCAGAAACGGCGTCACAGTTAAATCTGGAGTTGCCAGGAAAAATAAGACTGTGTCTCATCCCGTGGGATGCTCCAAATGACAGCAGCTCTGACACACAAGCGTGATAATGGGTCGCAGAGGGGATTCACCAAAAAGAAGATACTACAGCTAACAGTGCTCACACTGACTCCCCATTGGCTGCAGGGAAACACGGGTGCGTTCGGTAGAAGTGAATGCCAAATAGTTGACGAGGAACACATGAAAAACACATTTTTATCCTCAAGGCTGTGGATAAAGATGAGTGATGGGGGAGAGGTAACTCCTGCGGGATTAGAAACATCATCATCATCACTATTAGTGTGCTTGTACGTGTGCATGTGTATGCATGTGTGCATTGCACGTATGGAGTGTGTATGTCATGTCCATAAGTCAATGTATGGGGGCCAGAAGAGGACGCTGGCTGTCTTCCTGTATTTTCTGCCTTGAGACAGGGTCCTTGCTGAACCGGAAGCTCACTCTGTTGGTGAGGCTGGCCAGACGGTTGTCTCCACCCGCCTGTGCTGGAGTTACACACCTGTGTTACCATGCTCTGATTTCACGATGTGAGCGCTGGGGATTTGGACTCAGGTCTGCATCCCTGCACAGGGGCACTGTTACTCTGAGCCATCAAAAGTCCTTACTGTGAGATTTACACATATTGGCTCTCTGTTGTTCAGTCCTTAGGACAGTCTTTGGAGAGAACCTGGAAGGCCTTTGCTAGTCTCCGGCTTCAAATGCACTCTATGAGCTTGCTTGGGCAAACTGTCACCCCAGTGTCATAACCAACAGAGACCTGCCATCTCCCAGTCACGGAGGCTGGGTTTATGCTGAGGCTATGGAAACTATGTCGGTACAGGCCATAGGTGGCCAGGGTAGAGTGCAGAGGCAGCATCCTGCCCTGGCCTTCTCTCTCTCCTCCTCCCTTAACAGTGGAACCGATCCCCATGACCCTGTCTGAGCTGGATAAGGTATTACAGAACTGAAAAGCATCTTGCCTTTGTTGCTCTACCTGGTCTTAGTTGAGGGGTGGTGGTTGCTCCAGAACCACCAGACAAGGCCCCATTGATCCTCTATTGGCCAGCATCTGAGGTTGTATTTATAAACACTGGGGTCACTTGATTTTTTTTTAAATTTATTCTTGGGGCTGCAGAGATGGCTCAGGGGTCCAGAGTACTGCCTGTTCTTTCAGAGGTCCTGAGTTCGATTCCCAGCATCTACATGGTGGCTCACAGCCACCTCTAGTGAGATATGGTGCCCTCTTCTGGCCTGCAGGCATAATACTGTGTATGTGATAAACAAATCTTTAAACAACATAAAAATTCAGTCTTAGCAGTGACAGAGCTTAGCCCAAGGATGGCAACAGCATTGTTGCCTAGGGGCTCTCAGAACACAGTTCCTTCCTCCAACTGTCTCGGGAAACGTGTGTTCCTGAAGTCCACCTGCCCTGATGGACAGAACTGACTCTCACTGTGGCTGACAGGATGCCTTCAAGTCCCTTGCTCACAAGCATCTGGGACAGAATTTAGAGGTCTATATCTCTGCCTATTTGGGGCAACATGAAACCAGGAATGACTTATTCCTCTTAATGTCACCCATGATTTGTGCAGTGAACCTCTGAAGACTCAGAGAAAGTCTGTTGGTGGAGGTGAAGTTGAAGCCACTCCCGTCCTCAGGGATGCTGAAGGGCTCTCTGCACAGAGCAGCAGCCTGCAGCAGCTCCATTCAGCCCTTCTGAGCTCTGCCACCCCCCAGGGCCTTGTGCCTGTATTCATCTTCTAGAAACTCTCCTCATCTTTCCTGTGGGTTCTTGTGGATCAGTGTCCTCCCTTCGGGGAGCTAAAGCTTGTTCGAAACAAACACAGTGTATGTGTGTTTGCAGTGGAAGACAGTAGACTGTTCTCAATTCTGTCTGCAAGACACCGTCACTTAAGGGACAGATGGCAGCTGTCATTTACCAAGGCTGTCACTGTCAGCTCTGCATTGGAAAGCTGCAGGCCAGCTGGAAATGCTGCAGGCTGGTGACAAAAGCCACAGAGAAGACAGAGATCTGAAACAAAGATTAGAACTAGGTAGGTTACCTGCTCCAACTCTTAGATCAAGTTTGAAAAGGAACCAAAGATTCCCATGGAGGGTTCAGTCATGGGTTTATACAACTTGGGGTTTTGTTGCAGTCATTGATAATGTGAGTGGAAAAAAACCCACTTTTGGTGTGTGTGTGTGTGTGTGTGTGTGTGTGTGTGTGTGAGAGAGAGAGAGAGAGAGAGAGAGAGAGAGAGAGAGAGAGAGAGAGAGATCTTACCATGAAGGAAGGATTTACAATGGAAATATTTTAACTCTACGTGAAAATGGAAGTTGTTTCAGCTTGCCTAAAATCTTGCTTGTTATGGCTGAACATACCTTGTCTAAGGTAAATGTCTTTGTAAGTTCATGAAATTCTCCTTAGCAAGCTGCTGGTCGGAGATTTGAAGCAGCGCTTGGAATTCCACGTGGGGATCTTAGCGCAGCTAACACCCAGGCCGCTGCTCCACGCGGGAATCTTAGTGCAGCAAACACGCAGGCCACTGCTCCTCTTCCCCTCAGGTGGGCAGACACACTCCCAGCATCTCAGACAGTCTGGCTGCTTTGTTCTACTAGAACAATGTCCTGAGGGCCCAAAAGTGAAGGCTCCATTTTCCATACCAAACACTGGGACAAAGGTATGAAAATGACAGCGTTCTTCAAGCCAGCACAATGAGAGGCAGCACCATTCTACTTCCAAGAAGCTCTCGTTTTCCAGCACTAAAAAGTTTGTGTGTGTGTATGTGTGTGCGTTCATATCTGTGAGTGAAGACGCGCGTGCGTCATGACACACGTGTAGAGGTCAGATGACTACTTTGGGTGCCCATCTCCACTTTCTACCTTGTTTGAGATGTCCTGGTCACTGTGGCATATGCCCAATTAGTTGGCCCATGAGTTTCCAGAGAGTCTCCTCTTCCCATGTCCTGCCTTGAGTAGGAACACTGTGCTACTGTGTCTAGTCTTTTGTGGGTTGTGGGGACCCGAACCCCGGTCCTCACACGTGGATAGCAAATGTTTACCCATGGAATCATCTCCCAACCCATTAATGCCCTCTTTCTTCAGGAGTGCACGGTATGAGGGATGCTAAGTGAGGAAGGGGGGGGGGTGATACTCCAGGAGGAATTATACCAGCGGCTAGCTTTGAAAATGACCCCAGGCAAATATTCTTAAGATGGAAATGAAGGAAATGACGTCATAGGTTGGTGCAGGTGGGGAAGGGTTTTGAAATGTTTATACTACATGGCTCTCATTCTGTGAATATCCGATATCCTGCATGTCAGATATTTAAATTATGATTCATAACATTCATAACTGTAATGTAGTAACATTACAGTTACAGAGTAGCAATGAAATAATTTTATAGTTGGGGGTCACCAGGCCATGAACTGTATTAAAGGGCTGTGGCATTAGGAAGTTTGAGAACCACTGGTCTCCAGTGAGGATTCCAGGGGATATGGCCAAGGGACTGAAAACGTAAGAAGTAAACAGTTAAGCCGTGAAATGACAATGGCCCAAGCCCCTCTGCATGTTGGTCTGATACGATGTAACTCATCCCTTTCCAAGCCTTTCCTGTCAGCCAAGGACATTTTTTTTTTTACCAACATCTCTTGCTTCTTGCTTGCTTCTCATTAGGGTGGACATTGTAAAAATAAAAAAGAACAGTGGAAATGAGGAGAGAGGGCAGAGTGAGAACTCAGAAACTAGGAAGTGCCGAGACAGAGGTGAGGGAACATGAAGGCCCCTCCTGTGGTTGTCCTGTGGTAATGTGGCCCCAATGTGACCTCAATGTGGCCCCAATGTGCCAGGTCTTCCAAGATTTTAGGATACTGATGACTCTATGCAAAGCTTCCTGTCTTTGTTTTATCTTTTCCTGACTGCAATCTCATCTGTATTCCAGGCTGGTCTTGCATTCACAGTCAATCTCCTGCCTCAGCCTCCCAAGCGCTGGATCACAGGTGTGCTGTCATCATGCTCAACACAACTTCCAGTATTTACATGAGAGCAACTGAGTTTTTAAAATGAAGTGGTGTAGAGCAAAGACAATTTGCCCCTGGACCACAAAGGGTCTCCACAGGTTAGTCTAAAAATTCCCTTCCTAGGGTTACCTCATGTGGCAAAGGTCCACACTGTTTAACTGCGCAAACTCTACAATCAAAGTTCTTCAGGAGTGATCTTGGCACAGGAATTCACAACTCTATGTGGTTAGCTAAAGTTTCCCAACAAGGTCTGGGCTTAGCATCTGCACAGACAAGCGAATCACTATATGTTCTGTTCCCTGTAGGTTTTGGTTTGGATATCCACTTGCTGGTTTTACATCCCTTCTCTTATCAGAGGAAGACAGAGGCGAATTCCTTAGTTAGGGTAAAGACAGGAGCCACAAGGGATCTCCAAATCAGCGAGGTTGTTCCCACGAAAACCACTTCCTCTCTTTGCCTCTCCTGGTAATCAAGGCTGACCAGGATGGAATCATCTCCACCCCTCACATCAGGAAAAACACCTGGAATGTCACACCTGCTCCACAACAGTCACGGAATGAACGGGGCAAAGAACACAACTCCTTGACGTGTTTTCTATGATATCAGCTCCATCACCAACTCACCCTGAGGGAGAACCAAACTGCTTTATAATGCCAGGCCTCTGTGTCTACTGAAGAAATCCTCTCCTCCCTCCGTACCACTGGAAATCGGAACCAAGAACTCAGTCCAACCATTTGTTATGGGGACGCCCACTTCCTCACAGTGCCCAGCACACCAGAGACTGCTGTGCTGGCCGCCCTCGCTTTCCGGTTCTTTGACTCTAGAGTAAGCCTTTAAAGGGTGGTGGTGAAAAGAAGCCACCTGTCTCTTCTAGCGTGTGAGGCTGCACGTCTCTTCCCCACGCCAAATGTGGTCTATATTAAGGGTCACAAGCTCAAACTGTGTAGCAGCCAGACGCAGAACTGGGGGTTGAACGAGAGGACAAAGTGGAAATGAGGTGCCTCACTTCTCTTCTGGCCAGATTTTCTGATTTTTTTTTTTTCTTTTCTGAGACAGGGCTTCTCTCTGTAACCTTGGCTATCCTGGAACTGACCAGGCTGGCCTTGAACTCAGAGATCCACCTGTCTCTGCCTCTGGAGAGTTGGGATTAAAGGCATGCACCAGCACTGCCTGGCTGATTTTTTTTTTAAACAACTGAAAAATTCAAAGCCAAATAAAACAAGCCTGTAGCCTTCCAGCTTCGACCCTGTGTATAATACGGGATTTTCCTGGGGTTTAGAAAGTATTTTCCAAGTAAAAGAGCAGGAAGATTTGAAAACAAAACAAAACACAAAACAGGACAAAATAAAACAAATCACTGAAAGTTCCCCGATATAAACAGTGGATCCACTAAGAGCCAGCACCTTGCAGTAGGCGAGTGAGTGTCTCATAGTTCCTAGCTAAGCTGTAGCCTTCCAGAACAGTAATGGGGTCCTTTATGAAGCCTCATTTATGAACTGGCTACACCAGAGGTTCTCACCTTCCTAATGCTGCTACCCTTTAATACAGTTCCTCATGTTGTGGTGACCCCAACCATAAAAATATTTTCATTGCTATTACATACCTATAATTTTGTTGCTGTTATGAATCATAACATAAATGTCTGTGTTTTTAGATGGTCATAGGTGACCCTCGTGAAAGGGCCAGTTGAACCCAGAGGGGGGGAGGGGGGTTGTGACCCACCTGTTGATTGATAACCACTGTTTTACTAGAAATAATTCAGGTTGCATCTTGAGTAAAAGGGCTGGTTTGGTTTCTCTAGTAAGAATGGAAGCAAAAAAAAACAAACAAACCAAACCAAACCAAACCAAAATACTCAACAGTAGGTTTTGATCAAGTTGCATCTTGAGTAAAAGGGCTGGTTTGGTTTCTCTAGTAAGAATGGAAGCAAAAAAAAACAAACCAAACCAAACCAAACCAAAATACTCAACAGTAGGTTTTGATCAAATTGCAATCGTGTAGAGACACATTGCTCTTTAAATTTTGTTTTGAAGTATGAGTCTGTCTGTCTGTCTGTCTGTCTGTCTGTCTGTCTGTCCAGGGCACCCACAACAGACCACTGGGTCCCTGGCGTTGCAGGCAGTGATAATCCACCCAGCAGGGGTACCAGAATAAACTGGGATTCCCTGGAAGAGCAATGAGAGCTCCTAACAGCTCAGTCATCTCTCCAGCCCGCAAGCATCCCAGTGAGATGAAAGCAGAGCAGGATGCGTAAGGGAATTGTGAGAATCTGCTTTATTATTTATTTTTCCAATTTTAACTATTTATTTACTTATCATTTATCTGCTTGTGTGCTTATTCATTTATTTTGGTGAGTATTTGTGCAAGGGTGTGTGCAGGTGCCCATGGAGGTGCCAGAAGAAGGTGCCGGATTCTGGAGATGGCATTACTGGCACATGTGACCCCCTCCCCCATGTGGGTGCTGGGATCTGAACTCTGGTTCCCATGGCAGCACAAGAAGTCCTTTGTTACCACTTAGCAAACTGCCCCGCCCCTTATTCTCTAGGGTTTTTTGTTTGTTTGTTTTTTAAAGACAGGGCTAACAAATCCCAGGTTGGCCTCAAACTCAAGGGAGACCTTGAACTTCTGATCCTCTTGCCTCCACCTCCTGAGTGCTGGCACTGGGGAGTGATGTGCAAGCGAACACTCCACCAGGGAGCTACACCCCTGCTCCAGTGATAGACTTTGTTGGTCTGAGTTTGTTCTTTATAGCACATTCTACACTCCAGAAGTTATCTGTTTCTGGATAACTTCTTTTGGGGCTGTCAGTCACAGGACAGCAACAAGTCTGGCCAATTAGAGAGTTCCATTTCCTGGATGCAATGGTTGGCCCAGACTTAAGCCCAGCCATCGAAGAGCTAATCTTCCGTCACTGGATGAGGACGCTGCTGAGGACATGGGATGATATGACCAGCAGCAGGACCCTGGAGCTCTGGAGCTATGCCCTAAACCTTACCAGTACCCCTATATCACAAACCCAGTAATGTCAGAGGCATGTAATGTCTGGGTTCCTATAAATCACCGTTGAGAGTCTTGAATAACAAAAACCATCTGTGCTTCCTACCTTTCCATTAGGAGAGCATGAGCCTGATACAGTAGACGGAAAACGGGCATCTGAATTGTGCAACTGTGCTCCAGCCTCACGATATACTGACAAGTCACATTTTATAGTCTATGCTTTTAAATATGTCAGCAAATTATCATTTTTGATCCCACTATTTCAGAAGTGATTTTTTTGCACTTTTTACAACCAATGCCACATTTAGTACCAAAAATTTAGGAACTGTGGAAAGACATAATCAGGGGGTGGGGGATTTCTAAGTTTAGAAAATAAGATCAAATTAACTTGCATTTTACACATGACTGCATTTTTGGACATATGCAATGAGGTAGATAATTCAGGGAGCTGTTCTCAAGATAAAGTATAGCTTAAGAAGACGAACTAAGTTTACAGCCACATGAAGCCAACTCTGGCAAAGTGTTTATTTACAGAGGCATCAGAATCCTTGCATTGATCCTCTGTGAAGAGTCTGTGGGAACCCTGATAATGAAGGGCACAGTGAGGAGGCCTTCAGAATGACAGTGATGCTGAAGCCATGTGAGAATGTCTTCCAGCTTAGGTGTTGGCTCAGACCCCAGTGGGTCAGGGAGCACGCTCACCTCCTCCCGGGGAGCACCTTATCTCCTCCCAGGGAGCACCCTTACCTTCTCCCAGGGAGCACCCTCACCTCCTCCCAGGGATCATGCTAGCCTCCCAGAAAGCACACTCACCTCTTTCTCCCAGGGAACACCCTCACCTCTGCCAAGGGAGCATGCTCACCTCCTCCCAGGGAGCACCCTCATCTCTTTCTCCCAGGGAGCACTCTTACCTCTTCCCAGGGAGTACCCTCATCTCCTCCCAGGGAGCACCCTCACCTCTTCCCATGGAGCACCTCACCTCCTCCCAGGGAGCACCCTCATGTTCTCCCAGGGAGCATCCTCACCTCTTTCTCCCAGGGAGTACCCCCATCTCTTTCTTCCAGGGAGCACCCTCATCTCCTCCCAGAGAGCACCCTCACCTCTTTCTCCCAGGGAGCACCCTCACCTCCTCCAAGGGAGCATCTTCACCTCTTTCTCCCAGGGAGCATCCTCACGTCTTCCTCCCAGGGAGCACACTCACCTCCTCATTTTCGATCTTGAGTGTGGCCAGTCGAGACTGCAGCTGCTGGTTCCGGAGCATGAGCTCTGCCTGGACTGGCTGCTGGGCGCTGACCTGACACACCTGATGCAGAAGCAGGAAGCACAGTTATGACAGGCACCAGCAGCAGCCTCAAAAGCATGAGTAGTATTCATTGGGTGTGGGTGTGAGCATGTGTCTGTGCATGCATGTGCTTGCTTGTTTGGGTGCATACGGAGCCCAGCAGTCAACAGTGGGGTTGCTTTCCAAGGTGGTTGAGACGGTCTCTCAAAACCTAGAGTGTAAACATGTCAGCAAGGCCCCTGGGACCTGTCTGTCTTTGTCCACCCACCCTGTTTCACCCTTGGCCTTAGGGTTACAGGTCTGTGAGGCCTGACTTTTTATCTGGGTTCTGGGGATGGCTGCCCATCGAGCCCACAGGTCTCATACTTAAACGCCACATACAGAAGTCATAGGAACACTCTTATTCCAACTTTTCTAGTCAGAATGTTACTTTATTGAGACAGATTATTATTAGGTAGCCTGGGCTGGCCTTAAACTTAAAATCTTTCCATTTCTGCTTCCTGGGTGCTGGAACAGGCATAGACCCCCATCCCTTTCAACAGCCACTGTAAGGCGCCGCTTTTGAATAGTTTTAGACATGGGTAGTGAACAGCTATGATCTGACAGTCTCGGGGAAGGCAATGGCACAGGAAGCTCTGCCCTGAGAGCAGAAGGCGGGACCTGGGATCGAGCGCCATGCTGGCAGCTTAAGGAATCTTAACCACCACAGGGCAGAAGGCGAGGGCGGTCTAGGTGGACCACAAGGGCAGAAGGGAGGGTCAGGAAGGTCACAGAGCTTGTTGGCTAGGGTGTAGGCTCTGCAGCCAGGAAGCTGTGCCTGTATGCCCGCCCTCCCTTCTATCTGTGCGATTTCAATTTCCTGCTCTACAAGGAGGGATGATGAGACTCCTAATCCTGGGCTGCTGCGACACTGAAGTGATACAATGTATACAGATACAGAACGGTCGGAAAAGTGGCTTTTTAAAAAAGTATATTTTAATCATGGCTACTAGCCAGCATCAGTTAAATCATATGACTCACCACAGACGTCACAAGATAAATTATCTTTGGTATTGGAAGGAGATATTTTGGGCAAGATTTCAATGATGGATTTGGTCAAAATGAAAGCATCATTAAGATTGGGCATGAAACAAACACTTCCTTTTCATCCTCCTGGCCACAGAAATTGTCCTGGCTGATGAAAGATCCTTCTCATGGGGCAACAACATTAGAGGTTACTGCTCCCTAGCAGAGATGGCCATAAGAAAGGGAACCAGCCCACCCCATTAACAGTAAGGAAACTCTTCTGACGGAAGCCTGTCTGTGACTTTTACCACCCCATGTTAGTATATCCACAATGGAAAACAAAAACAGCAACTATTTGACTTTGGAAAGACAGCGATGGGTAGGATAAATACTTAGCTTGTTGACATGTGTGTGTTTGATACCTGTGTGTTGACACGTGTGTGTGTGATAGTGGGTGTGCTGACATAGACCTGTGATCTCAGTGCTCTAAAGGCTGAGGCAGGAGGATGACGAGTTCAAGGCAAGATACTGCTTTAATAACAAATGAAAATCTCATATTGGTAGGAGAACTGCACCTATAGAAAAGGCTGCAGATGTCAGAGGTCCGTGGATTTGGGGATACTAACACAGCCTTTAGCAGTCGAGTGTCCCTAATCTGAAAATCCTCAATGCAAAATGTTTCAAACCCTGAAGCTTTCGAGAAGACCTGTATCATGTTTTTCGAATTTTGGGATTAAGGATGTTTGATCTGGACTCATCATTTTTCATCAAGCAATTTACTAAATAAAAATAAAACGCATTAGAAACACAGTAGGTATAGACATATTTATATCTATATTTATTTACCTATTCACAGATCTATAATATATCAATTATCTATATGTAATCAAGCAATCTCTCTACTTGTCTATTACTTATCTATCACTGATAATACGCTTTATAAAATTTCCCCCTGGTTTCTTCTGTTCATAGATAATATATATTGTTTTAATTTATGATCAGTTAAAATGGCTTTCTTTCTTTCTTTTTTTTAAAATCAGGATAGAAGCTTACATTCATAAACAGAATACACGGCAGGGGCTGGAGAGATGGCTCAGTGACTGAAGCATATGCTGCTCTAGCGGAGGACCCATGTTCGGTTCCCAGCACCTATAGCTCTAGGTAACTTCAGGTCTAAGGGATCTGATGTCCTCTTCTTGCTTCTGTGGGCATTGCCCTCCGGCGCACACTACACACACGCACATTCACGCGCACACACGCCCACACACACGCCCACACTCACACACACCCAACTACATCTTAAAACCCTTTCAAGGCAGCTCAGTGTGGTAGTTTATACACAGCCTCAGCAGCTGGGAGATGGAGAATCAAGAGTTCAGGGCTAGCCAAGGCTACAGTGTGAGTCTGAGGCCATCCTGGCCTATATGAGGCGCTGTCTCTAAAGGAGAATACGTGACATAATAAATGCCACACGAAGAGACAACTGGCTCTTACAGAAACAGTCAGTTACTGACCTCATCACCCATATGAGACTGAAACTCAAACTTCATTGGAGGACAGAAGGCAGCAGGGTACATCTCCATGAATCTCTGCTTGTCGCTCCTTGGCTCTAAATTGTCAACAGCATTTTCGATAATGTCCAAGCCTTCATGTCTGGAGGTTTCCAGGTTGTACTCTGCTGAGAGGTACGTTCTGAGGGCTCTGTTCAGACTTGCATGGTAGCCAAGATCACAGCACTTGAGAATACACAAGAACACAGATAGATAGAAATGTTAGTTCAAAACCAATTAAAGGTCCAGATGTGTGTTGTGGCCTATGAGCATGAGACCCAGAAGATCATGACATCGCATTAGACACGGGTTTCTTGGCTATGATATCAAATGCCCATGAGCAACCAAAGAAAAATTAATCTCGGTTACATTCATCATTCATGCCTTTCAAGATTTAAAAGACACTATACAATTGGAGGGACAAACCAGAGTCAGAAAGATGTTTATAGAGGAACGTGAGTCTAAATATATAGAGAATTCCCACAACTCAACAATTCAAATTGTCTAAGAAATGCGGGGTCTCTGAATAGAGACCAGGAAGATGGAAGAGAAATGGTCAACAAGGGTATCAGAAGACGCTGGCGATCACTGGTTATGGGGGAAACAGAGAAAAAGATAGTTAGAGGAGGCCGGCGATGGCTTGCAATTATTAGCGCTTGTTGCTCTCCCAAAGGGCCTGGGTTTGATTCGGGG
>NW_004949225.1:562977-567096 GCF_000317375.1 Microtus ochrogaster | reverse complement strand
AAAAAAAAAAAAAAAAAGTTACAAAAAGAAAAAAGAAAGGAACAAAATATAAATCCATGTGACAACATGGATGAACTTTAAAAATCTTATGCTCCCTAAGTGACGTCAGTCACAAAGAACTGTGCACTGTATGAACTCATTTATATGCAGCGAAGGACAGAGACAGCTTGAGACAGAAGATACACTGGCGGCTGCCCAATGCTGGGGGATAGAAGAATTGGAGGGGTGACTGCTGAGGGGTGCAGGAGGTGTTTAGGTGGTAATAAAAATGTTGTAGAATTGATTGTAGTGACGGGGCCACAGCTCTCTGAATGTGCTAAACGCCAGCAGTAGGCCATGCGTGAGCGGAGTGGCCTGTGCGGTACACATAATAAAGCTTTCAAAACGGTAGCGGCAGAGCCCGAGACTGAAAGGAAACAATGAAGAACAGTATCCAAGTTTCATCACTCAATGCTGGGACTGATACAGCAATTTATTCAAATCCTTCTAGGAGACAAAAAATGCTAAGTGAGACTCCAGATTTGCATATTTTATTGACGACTTGAGACGAATCAGCATTGTAGAAGGGAACAGGCTTGAGTCTGTCAAAACATTCAGAAACGCTTTCCCTTAAATCCCTGCAGAAAACTCTGAAACAAGCAATGGTAGCTAACGTCCTTTTCAGGCAGAACATATTCCTCGGAACTAAAGAGTGTTGAGAAGGCTGGACAGGTGGTTTTAGGGCTTAGGAGCATCTACTGTTTGCACAGAGGATTGGGGTTCAAGTCCCAGCATCTATGTGGGTGGTTCGCACCCACCTAGAACTTCAGCTCCCGGGGAATTCCGCGCCCCAGGCCTCCACGGCACCTGCACGCATATTCACACTCCACACAGATGCAGAAACATAATGAAAAATAAAAGTCATTTATTTTAAGGAAAGAGCTTTGAGGTACCCCTGCCCCTGAGTCTTTACTACCTTTATTCTGTACCGTTGTTCAACCTTCGTGCATCTTAAGCAAATGTGATTTAAAAGAAGTATGGAAGCCTGGAAGTGAGCCAGCAATTACTGACAACAGAATGTGTTACATTAAAAAAAGGGGGGGGATAAATTCCTTAAAGAGGAAAGACATAGTTTTAAATAGACAAAACCAGGTCATCTCCATGTTGCTCTAATGAAGTCAATCAACTCAGCTTGATGCAGTTCAAATCATTAATCGGCCAGGTGCCAGGGACTATGCTGGGCTCCAGGCACATTGAGGCCGGGACACAGTGAAACAGTTCCATCCTCAAGGAACCAGAACGGAAGCTGTTCATTAGTTTGCTGCTAAGATAGCAGGATGGGAGCATACGGGAAGCAGCCTGGCATAGGCAGCAGCTCCTCCAGGCTACGGAGATCAACCAGCCTGCGCAAAGGGACATACTAAATTACATGCACTTAGAAACACCAAATGCCAGGCTGGAGGCAGAGCTCAGTGGCAGGTGCTTGCTTAGCACACCCAAGGCCTTAGGTGTGCTTTCCTGGGCCTGCAATATAAATTTTGTCCCTCCACTTTCAATTTCCATATTGTTAAAATGGGGGCTTTAAGACAAAGTTACTGTGACATCCTGTTACTCAAAATGTGGTCAGCAGTAATAGCTTCACGAGGGGCTTGTTAGAAGTGCAGAATATTGGGCCTGCGATATGACTCAGCAGGTATGGGGGCTTGCTGCCAAGCCTGAAGATCTGAGTTTGATCCCCCAGACCCTCACACAGCGCAAGGACAGAACCGACTTCCACGGGCTAGTCTCTGACCTCCACATGCTTGCTATGGCCTGTACTCCCACACACAATCCCTGCAAAATCACATAGAAAACATACTTAGAAACCCTCTAAAAATGCAGACTATTTGGTCCCGCCCCTGACCTATTAATTTGGAATCTGAAATTTAAGAAGGCTGCATAGTGGAATGATTAAAACACTGGCGACACTCCCCACCCCCCAGCACTCCAGTGACAGGGTCATGTGACTCTGCCCCTTGGGGGGGGTGGTGCTGCTTCCCCAACCTGATGAGACAATTTGATTAAATATGCCTTACAAAATCAGAAATGACTATGATATCACAATGGCAAACACCACAATTGTGAAACGTAGCAATTGGCTCAACATCACTCGTCTCCAGTGAAATCAGCTGCACCCAAAGACAGAGAGAAGGATTCATTTGGGTAATTTGGAAATTCTAGTCTCAAATGGATAAAGACTTCTTTCATTCCTTTTGCTTCTCCCGATCCACAATGGCTCCCTACAGTTTTGCGTACATCAAAGGGATTGAAAAATCATTCTATCTTTCAATAACATCTTGTTTTATAAAGACACGGGTTTGTAAAGGAAATGGGCCTCATTTCTCTAAGAGGAACTAGCGCTTACAGAGTCCACGATTCAAAAAGAAGACAGATTCTTCTACCTGATTATAAGGAAGCAGGAAGACCTGCTGTTTTACTTTATAAGTATTGATCCGGGTGGGAGAGTTAATAAAACAAGCGGGAATAGAAGGAAGCAATGGACAATGGCTTTTTATTCCTTACACAACCTGCATTTCTTAAAACAAGAGGAAGGATGAATGATGGAAGGAAAAGGGGAAGGAAGGAAGGAAGGAAGGAAGGAAGGAAGGAAGGGAGAAGAAAAGGAGAGAGGGAAGGATGGAGGGGGTAGAAGGTAGGCTGGGGGAAGGAAGGGGGGAGGGAGAAAAAGAAAGAGGGGAAAAAAGAGGGAGGGGGCCAAAAGATTTCTAACCCCAACTGACCTGGTGTTTTGAGGAACACCTATTAAGTTTCTTTTATTCCCTGACTCTACCAGTTCACTGCACGAAATGACTGAAGTACCCAGTGTGTTTCCTGTCTCCAGTGTAGCCGCGTGGATTCTGTCCGTGTGAGACCTGGTTTCACCGTGGCTTCCTAAGGGGCTGGTGGAGCGGCCATGAGGCTTAGCCGCCGTGAGGCACTTCTGGCTTGCCTTCTACGTCTAGGAGGCTTTTGATGGGCAGTCATCTTCTCCAAACCACATAGTGCTCATCCGTTGGAAAGTCACTTAGTTGGCCTGATTTTATTATGCCTGTTACGTAGTATTTCCGAATTCTAGGTTTCTCAAGCATCTTGAACATAGGAAAAAAAGAAACAGGAAAAAAAAAAAAGCTCTTTGAGGTCCCCTGAGAGCAAGCCCAGCCATATAAGTCTCCTTTTTTTCTAGACTAGAACTTGAAATGACATTGGATATATTAGGGCTGAAGATATTTGGCTAAAGACGGTCTCAAGTAATTCTGTGGGGCTTATGAAATATTAATGAGATCTGAAAGGCGTCCGCACAAAGAGCTTGTGGTAGCCCAAGCACATTTAATGATGGAAACACACAGGAAACCAATAAACTATTTCATTCAAACAAATCACTGTTATTCTGGCAGATGAAGAAAGAACTCTAGATGGGTACATAAAATTGTGAAGCAAAAATTGAGAGAAGGAAAGACTGTTGGAATCAAAAGTGTGCATTAAAAGAAAAAAAAATCCCAAGAACTGCCAAGGTGAAGCCTCCTAGGTGCTAGTCCAATAAAAGCAGGGTGACTTCCTCAGCCCAAAGACTTGCCACCAGTATCAGACGGAAGATGAGAGAGACCTAAGCACTAAGGACAGTGACAAGTGCAATCACGTTGTTTTGTCCCAAACACTGAGAGCCAGCTGAAGCTTCCAGGGTGATATCATACCAGGTGTGAAGTGTATCCCAGCTCCTCAGAAAGCCTGTCCCTCCCTTCCTCTCTGTACCCACTTAGCACAGACTCCATGAAACCAGGAGCCCAGAATGGAAAGAAGCCTGACATTCCTGTGTCCCCAAGTCAGAGCCAATGACATCTGCAGGGCATCCTTGGAGAACAAAGGGGATGACATCAAGTTCCAACCTGGTGACTCCTGCAACCATGGGTCCTGAGCAGAGAACAAGGGTTCCCTGTTTTCTGCAGAAGGGCCTCCCTCCACTCCCGTGCTCCCCTCCCTCACTCCCGTGCTCCCCTCCCTCACTCCCGTGCTCCCCTCCCTCACTCCCGTGCTCCCCTCCTTCACTCCTGTGCTCCCCTCCCTCACTCCTGTGCTCCCCTCCCTCACTCCCGTGCTCCCCTC
>NW_004949225.1:556602-562877 GCF_000317375.1 Microtus ochrogaster | reverse complement strand
GTGCTCCCCTCCCTCACTCCCGTGCTCCCCTCCCTCACTCCCTTGCTCCCCTCCTTCACTCCCCCTCCCTCACTCCTGTGCTCCCCTCCCTCACTCCTGTGCTCCCCTCCCCTACTCCCTTCACATTTTACTCCCCTCCCTCCCCTCCCCTACTCCCTTTACTCCTTACTCCCCTCCCTGCACTCCGGTATTCTGGCCTCTGCCTGAGAGATGCCAGTGGTTTTTTTTTCACCTGATTCGTTCCTACCTCTGGCTTTCATTTCTAAGGAAGCGCAGTTAACTTTATTAAGATTCCCTACAGACCGACATGTGAGCGCTGTGGTAGGGAAAGAGAGAAGAGCAGCAATCCACACCCTAGGGTGGGCGCGGGCTCCCCAGGAGAGCTGCTGACCGCAGGTGTGACAGGCACCTTTGACGGTCACCTCTGCCATGGATATTGGATAAAGACTTTTCCTACGCTTTATTTTGAGTCTTTTTGAAAAGTAGGCCAAGGCAAGGACACCAGGATTCTAAAAAAAGCAGTTTTCATCTACCCACGAGTGGCTTTGAGAGGACTGGAAGGAGGTCAGTCCAGGGCTCTTGTATTACTCGTCAGGTGAAGAGGGCGGCCTGCCTTGGGGTGGCTGCCTCCTGCACGCCGCTATTTTCTTCTCTAACTGTTTATTACTCTAACCCAGAAACCATAAGTAGATTTTTGTGAGAAATAAGCATAGCATCAAGCCAGATACCCGAATTCCCACAGCACATTTTATACACCCATTTTTATGTCCAGGTTTCTGAGCATCCACAGAAAGCTGGCAATTCAATTCCTGTTGCTATTTTACCAACTGTAGCTAAATACTAAATAAAAAGGAAGTTTGGAGTTTTCCCCTGAGCAAGGAGAAGGTACCAACCAAGGGTACATCTCTGTAACAGCAATGGATACAAAGCAGGAAGCAGCATCAATGTTGCCACTGATAGGTCTGGTTCATGAACAGCTTCACAATCACCCCTTACCTGATGCAGCAGGCTCATTTCCTCAGGGAGAAAACAACAACTTTGTAACTAATGCAGACCAAGTCAAGAGAAAGGAGAGAGATCAAACAGGCAAGCTCAGAGAAGTACCGCCAGTCAGGGGAGCAGCATGGATCTGGAGGGAAGGTTGCTGGTCTTTCATTTAGGGTATGAATGTGTGATACGCTCAAGAGGGGGACTCAGCCTTATAAAGTTCTGCAGCAAAGCACAAAGGCCCCAAGCAAGGAAGTGCACGTGGTTCTGTGGAACAGATGGGCGAGCACAGCTGAGGCATAGTAAGTAGAGGCAGTATGTAGATGGACCTGGGGGGCAGGATGGGAGGCACGTGGGTGCCAACTCATAATGGGTAACTGTGAATATTTGGCTCTTATTCTAAGGATATAGGAGGCTTGGAGAATTTCTAATATAAAAGCCATGTCTGATTTCTGATATTTAGTACTTTGGGAAGAGAAGAGAGATTTAGAAGATATGAGGTGGGTTGTAGATTTCTAGAAGGTACAGGAAGCAATGCAAGCAGGTGATGCGAGTCTCTGCCTAGGAGTCCAAGGGTGTCACAAGAAGTGGTACCAAGGGTTGGGACCTTCAGGAGGAAGAGTTGATGGGATTTGCTGATGCATGGTATGGGAGGAATCAGGAAACTGGGTATCAGCCTGTGGGTCCGGGTGGAAAGTGGTAGCCTTTCTTGGGGCATGAAAAATTGGTAAGAAGAGAGTTGTCTGTATATAGAATGATGTAGGAGGGTCATCTGTCTATGTGTTACTTTCATTGGTTAGTAAAGAAACTGCCTTGGCCTTTGATAGGCCAGCCCTTAGGTGGGTGGAGTAGACAGAACTGAATTCTGGGAGGAAGAAGTCAGTGAGGTCAGACGCCATGGAGCCAGCCGCCAGGTCAGACATGCTGAATCTTTCCCAGTAAGCCACCACCTCGTGGTACTACACAGATTACTAAATATGGGTTAAAGCAAGATATGAGAATTAGCTAGTAAGAGGCTAGAGCTAATGGACCAGGCAGTGTTTAAATGAATACAATTTGTGTGTTGTTATTTTGGGGCATAAGCTAGCCAGGCAGGCAGGGAGCTGGGCGGCAGGAACGCAGCCTGCAGCCTCTTCACTGCAAGAGGGGATATTAATGTTGCTTAGGGAGTTATACCTATTTAGAATGCCTACACAATTGCACAGGTTGCTGGCAGGAAAGCTGATACACACAGGTAATAATAAGAACCTAAGGGCCATCAAATGGTGCCTAAGCAAAAGCAAAAGGCAGAAATCTGGGGCCACCCTTCAGAGGCTTTTGACATTCAGAGGTCCAGAGGAATATGGTCAAGAAATCACTGGAGATTAGAGAAAGAAAAAAACAAAACCAAACCAAAAACATCCAATCCTCATTTCAGGGACTTATGCCTGGCATTTCCATTGGAAGAAACTTTAAATGTCCAGTTCTTCAGTTACCTAACTCATTTCTGTTTTAAAATACCCATTAAAAATCACAACGGATTAAACCCATGCCAAAATTAGTCTATATGATCAATATGATATGCCAACCCACTGAACATGATCTCTGTAATCTTTCTAATGAGAGTTCAGATCTAATGGGGATATACAGTATCTCTTTCTGGCAGGTTTTCACAGATGACTCTCAATACCACCGAGCATGGGGGAAAATCTGACTAATTAAGGAAACTGAATAAGTTGCTTTTTAATGAAGTGTAGGTCCCAAGAGACAAAAAGATAAAGCTAAAAGCTTTAGCATAACTGATTATTCAGAACTGATAACCAAAGGCAGCAGGGGCTCAGCATTGCAATCTAATTTCAGTCTCATTCTGTATAAATGGCCAGGAAAGTGTGTGTGACAGATATCTGTAGGGAGAAAATTGGCCAAGGTAGGAGATTATCTCCTGGAAGTACTCCACGAGAAAGGCTTAGCCTTCAGGCCTCCAAGAGGGCTGCAGCCTTCGAGGGGGAAGTTAGAACCAGAACTATACTGCAGGAGTGACAACTAAATATCACCGGGCACATACTTGATGACAAGGGACCAATAGCATTTTATCATTGAAGACTTAGTTTCTCCGGGTGCAACTTAGAAGCATGGATCTGTGAGGAAAGAGGCCGTGGTATCAGAAATGAAGTCTTAGACCCTGTTATTGTTTTAAGAATGGTAAGATAAAGGTGTAGGAGGGTCTTTTGTCTATGTGTTACTTTCATTGGTTAAATAAAGAAGCTGCCTTGGCCTTTTGATAGGCCAGCCCTTAGGTGGGTGGAGTAGATAGAACAGAATGCTGGGAGGAAGAAGGCAGTGTGGCAGATGCCATGAATCTCCTGCCAGAGATGGACGTAGGTTAGGATCTTTCCCGGTAAGCCACAGCCTCGTGGTGCTACACAGATTTAATGGAAATGGGTTAATTAAGATGTGAGAGTTAGCCAAGAAGAGGCTAGAGATAATGAGCCAGGCAGTGTTTAAATGAATACAATTTGTGTCTTGTTATTTCGGGTGTAAAGCTAGTTATGTGGGAGCCGGGCGGAATGGAAAGCAGGCCTGCTCGCCTCATCACTACAAGTTTACAGAATGGTGGATTTGACAATAGATTAGGGAATCCTAGTATTGAGTACTTACCTGTGCACTGCAGTGCACACCTTTAATCTTAGCACTCTGGAGGCAGAGGCAGGTGGATCTTGTGAGTTCAAGGTCAACCTGGTCTTCTTAGCAAGTTCCAGACCAGCCAAACTGCATTCTTGGTGAGAAGGATCTAATTAAGTAAGGGGCTCGCTGCTCGGATCTAAGGACCCGAGCTTGAATCCCTAAGGCCCACACAATGCTGGGTATAGTGATGAGCACATCTGTAATCACCGGGCTTCTAAGGTGAGATGAAACGTAGAGGCAGGAGGATCCCCAGAAGCCCATGGACCAGTGAGCCTGGCAAATGCAGCCGGGAACGAAATACTCTTGTTTCAAACATGGAAATGGAGCATCGATACCCAAGGGCACTGTCTGACTTCCACACGTGCGCCACGGCACACCACACCTAGACACCCTCATGTGCACATACACACCCTAAACACCAATCACCACTACACGCAAACACGGAAAACAGAAGTCTTTCAGCAAGAAAATCGCTGGAAACTCAGTATTCAGTGAGAAATATGGCCTGCAGGATTTGTTTTCTAGTTGTAAAAGATCTTGATTTTATTTTTACAGAATAAACTGTCGGGTCTTTTGCCCTTAATATTGGACAGAGCAATGATAAAGGACATGAAACCTGCTCCTTGTGAAAACAAAAAAAAAAATCTATTTTCATGTATATGCCCTCATTTTCTAAAACAACCAATTTCTTTTGCCATAAGATACATGTAATAAGGGGGGGTGCTGGAGAGACAGCTCAGCAGTTGAGAGCACTGGATGCTCGTCTAGGGGACCCAGGATCAATTACCAGCAACCACATGGCAACTCACTGTCTATAACTCCAGTTCTAGGGTTTCTAACACCCTCATGTAGACACACATGTAGGCAAAGCATCTATGAACACACACACACACACACACACACACACACACACACACACGGACCTGGGTTCCATTCCCAGTTTCCACATGGGATCCACAACCATCCCATGCTCAGCTCTAGGGGATACAGCACCCTCTTCTAATCTTGTGGGCACCAGGCGTGTATGCAGTGCACATACAAACATTCAGGCAAAACAGTCAGATGCATAAAATAAATAAATGTAAAACAAGGATTGCTGCTCTCTAGGAAGTTCCTGACACTATCCCTCCTAGTCACAATCCCTCCTCTGCCTTTCCCTGGGCAGGAAACAGCACTGTGCACTGCAGAAGACTAAAAATGTCACCAGCAAAAATGAAGTGACGGTGTTCTTCCTTTCGCATGGCTGCTCTGTTAAGAGCTGATGTCATCACCTGTAAGGTCACGCTTGCTTTGTCCACACAGCCCTCCAGAGTGGGCCTGGAGCCAGAGATGTCTACCCAGTGTCTATACTTAGTGTATACTTGAAAATACATCTATTTTCAAGCCCCACAAACAACAACCACCACGACCGGATGCTCGGATAATAGCCAAGCTATCATATTCTTTGTCACACTATCTTGCATATCAAAAAGTTGAGTTATGGGAGTTAATACTTTAAATTGGCACAAAGACATTTACCTACAACACTTAATAAATTATAAAAAGAACCCATTGATCTCAAAAAGTGCAATCAAGGCCTTAAGACTGACTGACATCCTAGCAGGGCTCTAAGACCCATTTATGTTTTAAAGAATGAGATTTTTCTACTCCTTACACATTTCTGAAAGAGAAAGATCAAATTTACCTAGTCAAGTATTGGTAAATAAAGGCTTTATTCATTCAATATAGAAATGTTAGCATCATTAAATAACTTTTAAGTATCCAAAAATAAATAAAAAAAGATTTGAATAGGTCTATGAAAGTGTTAAACTAATTATTAAAGTTTCTAGCCTTAGTAGTTAAAAGGAGGATCTTGAATTAGTTAAGGCATCATTGGTACATATGCAAATCGATTAATCTTGTGCTTCAATTATATTAGAAAACAAAACCTTGACTTTCGTTTAATTTACAGCCTAAGCAAGGCTTTTGCTAACCAAGAGTAAATTATAGCTCAGGTGTTGCCAAGGTTCCAAACTACTACATCTCAACAAACTCCAAACCAAAGAGACTTTAACACCTTTTTATTTGTTAAGAGGGAAAACACTTAACTCCACGATGGGGGAATCAAAGTCATGACACACTAAGCCGATGTGTGCACTGCTCTCGGGGAGTTAAACCCCAGTTGCTCCGCAAGATGTAGTCACGTCATCTATGATGGCGTCTACCGTGGAGTGGCCGACTTGACTTCATGGAGCCTTCATCTAAAGTTCATTTTGTAGGAGGCAGAAAAACACAAAAGCACCCAAAAGAGATGTGATGAGACAGATCCAGAAGCTGGGGCATTGGAAGGAATATGTGCCTGTCTCTTCAACAAGGGTTTTGTCAAGAAGAGAATTAACATCTCCATGGCCCAGGGAAGTGTCCTACACCGCGCTCAGTTTGGTGTGATCTAGACACAGCGGCTGTGAAGCACAATTTAGAGTGAGAAACGGGAACGCAGCTTCCGAGGCCACTAACGGGAAAAAAAGCAGGTTAAATGGTGTATGTATGTAAAATATGACTTCACAACTTCCTTGTCTAGTGTGTGTGTATGTGTGCATGAATGTGTGTACGCATGCTTGTACATGTATGTGTGTGCATGTGCA
>NW_004949225.1:528117-555625 GCF_000317375.1 Microtus ochrogaster | reverse complement strand
ACTTCCCACAGGTCAGGGAACCCTGATTGCTCTTCGGGCTGAGGAGGGAGGGGGACTTGATTGGGGGAGGGGGAGGGAAATGGGAGGCGGTGGCGGGGAAGAGACAGAAATCTTTAATAAATAAAAACTTTTGAAAAGACTAAATCGCTAGGCACATTTAACCATTATCTATTTAGAGCAGAGTCAAGTGCATCTGGGGATGAAAAACATCTCTATTTAGGGCCTAGGAGACGGCCCATTAGGCACATGAAGTACCAGTGTTTGGGGTCTCCAGAACCCAAAGAAAAACGGCAGACACATCAGCATGTGCCTGCAATTTCAGCGCTGAGGAAAAGAAGCCTGGGTCCTGCTGGCTAGCTGTCTCGGTCCCTGCTCTGTTGCTGTGAAGAGACACCATGACCAAGGCAACTTTTACAAAAGAAAGCATTTAATTAGGGGCTTGCTACAGTTTCCATTATCATCTGACAGACAGCATTCTAGAGAAGTTGCTGGAAGCTACATCCTGATCTGCAGTCTGAGGGAGAGGACCTGGGACTGAAATGGGCCTTTTGAAACCTCAAAGTCCACCCTTAGTGACATACTTTCTCCAACCAGGCCACGTCTACTCCAAGAAGGCCACACTTCCTCGTCCTTCTAATCCTTTCAAATAGTACCATTCCCTGATGACCAGACAGCCAAACCCTTCCATGAAGTTTCCAGAGTCTTCAAAATATACACCAGGTGAAGTCATTTCTCTCTTCAAACCCTTGGCTGGCTCCTTACCACACTGAGCACAGAGTCCAGACCCTTCACTGCCTCAATGGCTGTGGTCAGTCCATGGGGCCCTCACTCCAAACACTTCATTTTCACGCACTCTGCTCCAACCAGACCATCCACTCTCATATCCCATGAGCACCTTGTGCCTTCAGAACAGACTTCTGCCTCTGTAGCTCTCACCCAGCCAGTGCGGCTGTGGGGGATTCCGTCCTGGAATTGGCTGCTGTGCAGCTCCCAGCTTACATCTTGGTTCAAGTATCAGGCCTTTCCCAGCAGAAAAGAACACTCACGGCAATATCTTACATTTCTTTTTGCTTGGTTGATTTGAGACAGGGTCTTACTATGTCACCCTGCCTGGCCAGGAACTCGCTATGTAGCCTAAGCTTGTCTCAAATTCACAGAGACCTGCCTGCCTCTGCCTCCCTAGGACTGGGACTACAGGTGTGCACCACTATACCTGGCTAGCTTTAAAATACCATCAGTACTCACTTTAAATACACACACACACACACACACACACACACACACACACACACACACCAATTTAGAGTTTGTCTCTCAACACATATGTAAAGAGCACAATGATAAAGACTCTGTGTTGTTCACTGAGGAAACTCCAGGGTCCAGGATAATGTTTGAGGGAGGTTATATATGGCTCTTTAACCCCAGTCAGCATTATCGCTGTACACTAAGCACTTAGCACAACTGACTGCAGCACTCAGCACTTATCTCATGAGCGTGTAACATGTACAAGGCCCTGGAAACCTTAGCATGTGTTTACAAATATGTATGGACCTGCCTATACTTATATTTATTTGTCTATCATATCAAGGGTCTGGGCTGTAGCCAGGTGTGAGGCCTTGGGTTTGTTCCCTAGCACTGACAAACCAAAAACCCAAAACCAACTCAGCCAAGAAGTGCTCGGTGCGGGCTTGCTACTTGTAGGCAAGAAAGAAATTCTTTGCCGTACTTGGAAAGTTTTTCACTTGTCAAAACCAGCTTAGCCTTTGAGGGCACAAGGGATGCTGCACATACATCTGCAGGCTAAAATAATCATGCACATAAAAATCAAATGAATATACACTGGATTTCAGAGAGTAAAGACTACATGTGGGTTGTGGCTTCTTGGAGCTTTTTTGGGTTTGTTTTGTTTTCTGCAGTACTGGGGACCAAACTCAGGGCTCTGTACACGCGAGGGTAATGGTCTCTCCATGAGCAAGAACCCCTGTCCCAGTGAGTTAGTTTGAGTTGATACAAACAGAGAGGTGTTATGGCATAGTTTGAAAACTGTATTCTATCCTTTCTGGTTGAGTCCACCAGGATAACAATTTGCTTTTATCAGACTTAGTTTGCAATTACGCTTTGTGATATGCATCTTACAACTGATCCTGTCAAAGTATCTTGTGTGGCTAGGTAGGAATCACTTTTTTTCTGAGCACTTCAATAAACCGCATTATTCTAGTAAATAATGGCATTTTCTCATTAATGAATGATACTTTCTGTATATAAAGCGTCAAGTACTTACATCGATTAAGTCTGAAAGATCGTGAATGTAATACTTGAACACCGAGGCATTGGTTGCTTCGAGTGTCAGGAGATACTCGTTCCTTGCTTTAATCGATTTCAGCTTGTTTTCTGAATATTTTGCTTGTCTCTGGTAATGAAGAAGACACAGGCATCAGGAACGAAAGCGAAGTCATTTTCATAAGAGAGAAATACATGTGGGTTTTCACGAATCTAAGCAATTCATTCCACATATAAAAATGATCCCCAGGTCCTTTGTGGAAAGTGCGTTTTGAATGTGATTTCAATAACAAACTGAAGCTCCCTGGCTCTGGGAAGAACGACAATGGATTTGGGCTCTGGGCCCACTTGCACTGAACCATCTCTGTCAATATTCAGTTCTCCAGATTTGTCCTGATCACTTGGCGTTCACCACGAAATGATGTCCAGCTGTTATGACATAGTTTTATGTGTCTTAAACAGTCATCACTCCCGTGGGAGGAAATGCATGTCTTTAAATAGTAATTCACCATGTGTGTCTATTCCTGGCGGATCAGGGTTTTTACGACTGTCTTGTCTCCCCATATGAGGAGTCAGGGCTCTGCGATGGAGTTTTAAACCTACCTTTTCCTTCATCTTTTCAATTTTCTTCACGGAGCTGCGCCTCTGGTGCCGCTCTTCTAGTCTGAGGTGGAAGACGGGGTCTCCGGACCTCCCGATCTGCTTCTCCTCTTGCTTCTCGGCTTCCTTCAGCTTGCTCTCAGCACTAATGCTCTCGGCGTGGTACATGTGGTATGTCTTCATCACCTGGGAAGAGTGGCCCAGACTGTTAGGAGATGTCTGTCTGCAGCGTTCTCAGAGAACGGGACTGCTATGAGGTGTGCATGTTAAAAATACCACCTTCCAACGGGAGAGGGGAAAGTCAGGTGTAGTAAGACAGGCGAATTTTGGCTCCTGCTTCTGTATAAACCAAAGAAATATGCAAGTTCACCTGATGGGAGGAGGCGCTCAGGGGGCAGGCTCTGATGAAAAATGATTTACAGAGGCTTACGCACATTTTCAATATGTGCAAAATTCTCTTATGCACGAAAGCGTGCCCCCCAATCTCCTGCATGCTCCCCAATCTCCTCTGTGCTATGAACTGGCAGCCCAAGCCATCTATTCTATTCATGGGTAAATTTTAGCCTAACTGGAGCTCCGCATTAGTACAGTCCTTACTTAGAGGACTTTTCCTGAACAAAATGTATTTGTCAAAATACCAACATAAATATTAATACAAGGTTTAGAATAAAAATGGATTTTCTGATCATAAAGAAATACTTTATATTCAGTGTAGAAAGATAAACAATACAGAAAGGAGATTACCAAACAAACAGAAAACAATAACAACACTGTAAAGATCTGGCATATAGTCAAGGCTTTTTCCCACAAACATACATACACATACCCTTCATTTTAAAATACCACGTATTATTTCTTCAGTTAAAATTTAGGATTAACCAATAATATAATTTTAAGGTGTTTTAAAATAAATACATTGTGGTGTGGTATTTGTTAGAATGGGTGTGGACATGTGTGCAGGCGCACGCGTGTGTTTGTGTGTGTGTATGTGTGTGTGTGTGTGTGTGTGTGTGTAGGCCAGGGTCAGGTGTTTTTCCCTCACATGCTTCCTGCCCTTATTCTTCTGAGACATGGGCTTTTACCAAACCTGAAATTCTGTGATTTGGCCAGGCTGACCGGCCAATGAGTTTTAGGGCTCCTCCTGTCACCAACCTTCATGGCGTTGGGATTCCAGTCACCCCCTTCCACGGACAGCCTCTTAAATTTTACATGGGTTCTGGGTCTTTGCTGAGTGAACCACCTCCATGTGAATCACCAAATGTTCTTTTAAATTGTATGTTTAAGGCTATACAGAGTTTCCAAGCACCCGCACCAAACTTGACTAATGGGCTGCTGTTGGTCGTGCTAGGATTGGGTTGTCCTAAACCCCTTCGTGTGCACACTCCTCTTTTACTAGGAACAACACATACTACTAGTATGTTAGTAAAATTTAGGAATAAGTGAAACAATTTTTATAGACATCTTTCCTATGCATATGACAAACTCACATACTAAATCTACAATTATTAAAAACTTTGGATATGTTATTGCTACAAAGATGTTGTTCATGAACACACTGTGTCGCCTAGGACAATTTTTTCAAGGTAAAACTGTAGTGTTAGAAAAAAAAGGCACATATTTTTGTGTGACTTTGAAATGCATTGCTAAGTTTATACTCTTTAATTAAAGAAATAAACCAAACTGATTTTATAATCTTTTAAAGTATTAAAAATAACTAGCCTAGATATTTAATAAGTATCTTCCTAGATAATAAAGGTAGGTATTACTCTTTCAGCTACATTTTAAAATATTATGTGTTTTATATCTTGTCTTTGCGGCTGCCCCAGGAGGCTAGAGGCATCGAATCTCCCTGGAACTGGAGCTATGAACAGGTGTAAGGTACCTTCCATGGGTGCTGAAACTGAACTTGGGTCAGTGCTGCCAACTGCTGAGCCATCTCTGCAGTCTTAGCCGTCATCACCTAAGGTTTAAGAAATTTTACCTGGAATGACAGCTTCCCCATATAATTTTAATGCTCCATTCAGGGTTAGATGTATTTTGTGCACAATTACGAGAAACCATCCACGTCAGGCGTGATGCCCCAGTGAAAGCCAGAAGGCAGATTTTTATTTCACCCACAAATAACCAAGTTATCCAGATTCGATTTTGGAACTAAGGTGGTAGTTGTTAAGAAGTTAAGGTACAAGTAATGTTTTAAAGCAATAAACTTTCCTTTTCTCATTTGGAGAGATGAGCTTTAAAATAGATTGGAACCTGGATGTATCATTAGAATAAATGAACTCATTTAAGTGGAGCTGTGCAAAACTGCTGTTTCTCCTAGGCCAGCAGGAAAGGGAGGAAGGGAACACTTCACTGGGGCCCAACAGCGCACTCTCAGGACGACTGGAGGAGTAAAACCGGGGCTGCTGGAGAGGCTTGCCTTACATCAGCTGTGCTCATCTCTTTAAGGAACGCAA
Source organism: Microtus ochrogaster (assembly GCF_000317375.1). Lineage (NCBI taxonomy): Eukaryota > Metazoa > Chordata > Mammalia > Rodentia > Cricetidae > Microtus > Microtus ochrogaster. Next base: position 550,289 of record NW_004949225.1, on the reverse strand, counting down.
AGTCAGTACCAAGGAAACCAGAGGAAGGCGTAAGTACCAAGCAGCGGCAATGTCTGCGCAGCCCTGTGCCCTCAGAAAGTCGTCTGTTTATAGTAATTACTGGACCTGGAGGAAGTCTGGTTGCCCACTCTAGTTTAAAAGCAAAGAAAAACAGCATCAGGAAGCAGCTGGGCAGCTGGGGGATGAAAAGGAGTAAGCCTGCAGCTGGGCAAACAGCGGAGTCAGTGAATCTACTACACACCTTGCCATTCAAGGCTGGGCTCTGTTTATATTCCCTGCCTGGAGCAAACCCACATACCATTCCAGCCCCAGTCACATCTTAAAATGACAGGGAAAGAATAACTCCACACATGTACACCACTCTCAGAGCTGCTTCGCTCTCTACTTTCCCTGCTAACATAAAGTTAGAAACAACAACGTCCACCCACGCTGGATGAAAAGGCAGCCCAGACGGCGCTGCGAGTCTGTAAATTTCTTTTTAATACCCCACGGAGAAAGAGACCCGTCTTCGGAAGTCTTGGGTTACTTGCCTACTGAGGGCTAGATGAAGCACGTTTAATTTGCACACACTAAGCCTAGTGCACAAGTAAGCACACTGAGTCTGCTTCTAGCATGGTGTGTTAAAAGGAGCACACTTGAGCCTGAACTATTGTAAGACAGCGTGAATGGGGGGTGGGGAGCGTGTCTCACCACAATGGAGGTTTAGTATGATGGCCCGGGGTTACTTTTACCTAGTTCAATAATCAACTTGGTTTGGTTTCCTGGTTTGGCTCAGGATTTCCACTCTCCTCGAAAGTGGTAAGTGTTAGGGTGAATGAATTTTTAAAAAAGACAGGGAGGAAAAAAAAATTCTCAAAGCCTGTTGAGAATTCAAATTGCAGATAATGAACACAAGTCTGAACTGCATGATTCAAAATGTAAGCTGACAGAAGGCAAAGGTGTTTGTTGTTAAAACGGCACACAGCCATCCCATTTCTCAGAGAAAAAAGAACTTTTATATTTTAAGGTGTACTTGGAAGGTATTGCAAGAAACACATCAGCCTTTCCTTCGGCTAATGCAAACATATCCTTTGCATACCAAATGCCCCCGTGGGCATCTAGCTATTTAAATGTAGTCTCAGGGCACATTTCCCAACTTGAATTCTTTTCTACTAAAAGTTCATGCATAATTCCCAGTCAGTATCCTCAAGTTATCATTCCCAAACTGCAGGAAAAGATACAGTTCAAGCAGAAAGCGCTCCTGAGTGAGAACGGTTTTTGTTAGTATATTTCTGTGTATGAGTGTGTGTCTGGTGTATGTGCACTTGTGGAGACCAGAGGATGGCACGCAGCACCTTCTACTTCTCTCCTCACTTCCTTGAGACGGGCTCACAGGGAACCCAGAGCTGGACCGGGGGCTCAAGCCCCAGTGATCCTACTGTCACCGCTCCCCCACAGTGTCCAGGTTACAGGTATCACACCTGAGCTTTTACGTGGGTCCTGGGGATTTTTCCTTAGACCTTAGCAACTAAGCCATCTCCTCAGGCCCACACTGTGTATATTTTTGTGAGCCTGGGAAATATTACATCATAAGCTTTGCACAGATACTGTTGATTTTTTTTTTCTTACTGAAAGGCCCATGACATTTAACTGACACCAGCCTTGTACTTTAAGCCATAAAATCTAAAATACCTGTGCTATACTTTAATATTCTGTAAGAGAGGTTATTGCGCATCGGAAAGTGATGTGCACATTGGAGACCAGTGGGCCAAAGCCACAGTTTCTACCTTTGGACTCTGGTGCAGATGTTAGAGATGCGGATTGAGAGAACGGATCACCAATTGCTCAGGGTGGAGACTATTAAATGCCCTCCTGCTCACCTTACAGAGTTACTGTACATTCCACATTGTGTGTGGAATCACTAAACTTCACAGAATATATATGTGCATATCTATGGTTACACCATCAGGTCTGATAGGTGCACATACACATATATGTATGTAGCCTACTAAGCACTATAAAATGCTCACTGCCTGCTAGACACCAGGGAATCTAAGTGCTTTGCTAATACTTCTAGTCACTCTTGGAGAGGTATTTCTATTTTCCTCCTATCCGCTAAGGTAAACTGGAATCCTGTTTCCTGTTCTATGGGTGGAAAAACCTTTTTCTTTCAACTCTCTTGACTTATGAATGGCGCTCACGCTGCCAATCATGAGTTACAGAGTTCCATGTGCCACCCAGTATCACGGCTTATCTTGTAAAATCAGCCAGGACACTGACAACAGAGTTCTCTGTGCCTTTAGAGCCTTAATTCTACTTCAGCTACAATGTAGATAAGAGACGCTTGATGAGAGGCAATGAAGGATGCTCTTACATTTAACAAACACTCACTGAATGCCGAGGGTATGCCTGGCACCTTTTCGTCCCTGGCATCCAAATGAGCACACTATTAAACATCTGAGATTAGATGAGGGTTAAGACAAATAGCTCAAAACCATCTGTGAGATACAGAGCTAGTTCCTCTTCTGTTGCTGCGGCAAAACACCGCAATCGAAAGTGCATTGTGGGAAAAGAGTTTAATTTTATTTAGGGTTCCAGAGAGATAAGAGTCTATGGCAGTGGGGAGAGACACACCAGCTAGCCAAGCATGCATGGCGGCCGGATCACGACTTTAACCTCAAGCACAGACCAGAGCAGGGTATGTTGTGTGTGTGTGGGGGGAGATTGGTGGTGGAGAAGGGGGAGGCAGGCAGCTCGTGTATGTGGTCCGAAGCTTCAAACTCGCAAAGCTGACTGCCAGTGTTGTACTTCCTCCGGCAAGGGAGCATCTCTGCATGGCCTCTCCAAAGAAAGCCACCAGCTAGGGACCAAGTGATTGAACACCTGTACCTATGAGGAACATTTCTTATTCAAACCCCACAGTTAGCATGGGAATTTTGGGCCCCTCTGAATAAAATACGCACTGGCTTCACAGGGGAAGAAGGTGGTGTCAAGAACGTTCCTGACAGGATTGCCTAACTCCACAGCCTGCTGCCTTACTAGCCATCTGTTGCGGGAGCTCCTCCCGCTCCTTCAGCCAATAGCCGCTGAGATACCAGCCCATTGGGGCGTGGTCTCTCTCCCTTTAAAAAAGGGGCCATTTCCCTCCCCCCCCCCTCTCTCTTCCTGCTCTGCTTCCTGCGACTAGACTCCCTTCCTGATTGCGCAGAGGGCTGTTGTCTGGGATGGTGATCTGTAAGTTTTTTCCCCTTTAAATAAATAACCATTCTATTAATCATAATTCCAAACTGGTGTGAGATTGTTGTGACTTACGCCTTCGCCTTCAGCCATTGGCCCCTACAAGTTCTGAGAAACACTTCAGCATTCCGTGTCAACCACTTAAGGGAGAAGTCTTTTTATAAAAGCGCATGTACACACACACACACACACACACACACACGCACACACACACACACAATATACATTCACATACACCCTTACATATAACATACACATTCACACACTCAGACACACACTCTTGCACACATTCACACACATTTGTACACACACTCATATGTTAACATACATGTATGCACATACTCATGCACACATTCACATACACACAACACTTGTGTACATACATTCTCTCTCTCTCTCTCTCTCTCACACACACACACACACACACACACAGATACACACACGGTTCCAATTATAACTGAGTTTCTGCAGGTCATCATCCTATCGGGACCAGCAGGCTGGGAACACAGCCTGGAAGTCCATCATTGTTGCCCCCCAGGAAGTGTTAAGATTCAAGGAGAAGGACAGGCCGCTGAGACACCCCAGTCATACCGGAAACCGCAGCATGGGAAGCCTGGTCCCTCCAGGGGTTTTGAGAACTTCAGCCTATCCTTCTGAGTTTGGCCTCCACTCAGCCATGCTGTGTATGCCAAAGACTTATTGGAAACCAGGGTGACAGCAGTCCCTTTTAAAGGAGCACTTGGGCTACTGTGGGATCTTTCCTCCTGACATCTCTAGCCTTCCTGCTCTTTGGTAAATAGGGCCATCCCATCCCATCCTAGTCTATCCCAGCCTAGTCTATTCTATCCTAGCCTAATGTTCATCCTGTCATTAGTGGTAGAATGTACAAAGCACAGGGCAGTGTGGGTAGCCCTCCTTCCTTACAGTTTCTAAGGCAAGATGTAAGGCAGATGTTCCCAACCTGTGAGTCGTGACTCCTTGGGGGGGAGGGGGGTGTTACACATCAGATATCCTGTATATCAGATATTCACATTACAGTTCATAACAGTAGCAAAATTATGATTTTAAAGTAGCAATGTTATCATTTACGACTGGGGGTCACCACAACATGAGGGGCTGTGTAAAGGGTTACAGCACGAGGAAGGCTGAGAACCACTGATGGAGAGAAAAGTGCGGGCTTTGGCCCATGGTTCAGCCTTGAAGCAGAGAGCACAGGCCACCGTATCTTAGAGGCAGCTGAGAAATTGGAGGTGGAGCAAAAATAGACCAGCAGAGGTGTTTCTTATTGTTTCATGCTGACAGGCAGGCCAGCAAAAACCTCTTTAAAACTCATACATACACACACACCAGTGAGGAAGCTCTAGGAGCTGACTGTATAGACAGCTATATGTTCACAAAACATGCGAATTCATAGAAGCTTCCAGCCCCTCAAGATAGTAAACCCCATAGTTAGCTATAAAATTAAGAGGACATTAGACTAGTTTTTTTTTTTTGTTGGGGGGGGTCAGAATACATTGGCTTGTATGTGGAGGCCCAAAAATGTGAGCTTATTTCCACCTTGTCTGAAGGTCAGAGTTTTAGCCTGTTCAAAGTTGTAGACAAGTGTGGCTACACACCCTGACCTAGGGTGTGATTACTTGGTCTCTTTGACATTAAGATGGCCCACACAGGTAGATTCACTCCACCCTGACCAATGGTCGGGATAGTCAAGCATACTTCTGCTCCTTCTTTTGAAATAGGAGGCTTGACCGTGGGAGTGGCTGCCTTCAGGATACTTGGTCTAGGGTGGATTCACTGCCTAAACAACAGAATGTTTCTCTCTCATGAGTTAATGGCTCGATGACTCAACATATTGAAGCAAGTAACTCTTAGTTTGTCCTTTGTATCACGTTAAAGAAGCCCTTTGTCTTCTTCCCTGTTCTACTGGGGTATAAAAGTGTATAGAAAATTAAATGGGGCGAATTTCAGTATCCCCTGGAACTCCTTCCCGATACTATCCAATGTTTCCTGTTTTATCATTTTCACCTGCGTCTTTGTCTACTATTTTCCTAATCCCTGATCCCAACCCTGGTCCTCGACACTTGTCATCTACCTAACGGCTTTTGAGCGGCTACTTTCCAGGGCTGTGTTAGGTTTGAGGCCAGACAGGACCCAATGGGGCAGGGACCGGCAAGCCGACCCACACTGGAAAGCAAACAGGGGCTCTGTCACATGTACAGGTGTGAGAGGACCGTGCGGATGTTAGGGCCGGCTGGACGGAGTTGGGTGATGAAGGATTCTCAGGGGTCTTTTTAATTAGTTTATACTTAACTCTAGAAACACAGAGAGAAAACTGAGTGGCAAATGTTTCGTTTATATTAAGAATATAAAATGAGGAGAAGCCAGCTCTCAACATGAATGCTAGTCAGTCCGTATCTACAACATAGCCCTCTCATTCCAGCCCTACGTCCCATTCAAGTCCCCCTATACCAGTGGTTCTCAATGGGGGGAGGGGAGAATGACCTTTACACAGGGGTCGGCTAAGACCATCAGAAAACACAGATATTTACATTACAATTCATAGCAGTAGCAAAATTATAGTTATGAAGTAGTAACAAAAATAACTACAGTTGGGGGTCACCACAACATAAGGAACTATGTTTAAAGGTCCCAGCATTAGGAAGGTTGAGAGCTACTATCCTAGGCTGTATTTCCCATTGCCATTTGGGGCACCAAGGCAGACAAGCAGCTGGTGGCTAAGTCACAAACAATTGGTCAGTAGGACTGAAATGGTGAGCTTTCATAAACCCATGTTCCTTCCCTGGACCTGTGTGCCTCTTTCAAGATTAACAAAATCAATTTGCAAAACAGCATTTTCTGAGTAAATTTTGTAGAAGTCACTTGGCTATGAGTGCAGAATCATAAGATAAACTACCTGAGTTCAAATCTGCTCCCATACTTAGGTGCTGTGTGATCTTGGACAGAACCATTGCTCAGGATAAATGGCACACCAAATAACGCCACTTAGATTTCCAACAGAGTACAGCTACCTAGAAAAACAACTCCAGGGGCAGCCTTTCCTGGGGAGTCTTCTGTCTCAAGATTGGACCCACCAAAAGGGAACACACTTGCCTTTTATCTTCTTGTTATTTCATGAACCAACAAGATAAAATTCATAACGCCGAAGAAGGGCCTGAAAGTCAAACATTACACCAGCGCGCAGGTGAACTTTGTCCCGGCTGTTATCTCTTCTGCGGGCTCATTCATCTCCTCCAGAAACTACCTACTCCAATCCAAAACTGCACACAGACCTCTGTTCCCTCTCCCCTAAGACGTCACTGAAATTTCAAACGTGAACCTTCTGCGTGGCTCTATTGTACCTGTGTGTTAATAAGTTTACATGCTTCAATTTCATTTTCTGATAATTTGCTTACTGTACGTTTGCTTTATAGATTGAGATTGTTAAACTTCTGGGAGGGGAGGGCTGAAAGGTTTTCTTCCTGTCCCTATATAATCTAACTGGTGCCCCAATTTCTTCACTGTTAAATAAAATTGCAATGTTGTTGCCTAGACGGGGCTGTGGGAGGGTTCTGGGCCTTACTAACCAATGGCACGGAAGAAAGCCGATGGAACACCCGCACGATAGATGCCAGCTGCTGATATTTGAGGAAAGCATCATAAGATGACTCATTTTAATACTATGTGATGACTTCTCCGCAATTGGGGCGGGGGAGGGGCGATCATTTCCAAAGGGGCAAAAGGAGCGGGGTGAGAAGTGGCTTCACTAAGTGCATGCTAAGAAATGTTAGCAATTTTACTCTTTTGAGCTAATGAACGGACAAAAAGGAACAATCATGTTGAACAAGCAATAGGATGAAAGACTGTCTGCGAAGCTGGCTTCTCAGAGAAAACGTGCCGTGCGCCCTGGCTCCACTGGCTCGGTCTCAGCAGGGCAGTCTGAATTTATCATCAAATTGTACTTAGAATTCACACAAATGCTTTGAATGAAAGACACTGTCTGGTACTCTAGACCCTGCTGGTGAGGGACGGCCAACCTAGCAAAGGACAGGGTGATGGAGATGCAGAGAAGAAACAGAGTATAGGTAAAGACAGAGAGCCGGCGTGCAAAAGGAGTTACAAGGATTATAAAAATTATGAAAATAATTTCGTTCCGCTCAGTGTACCATTAAGGACTTCATTTTGGGAGTAATTACACAGGCAGCATCTTTAATGGAAAGCACCGACCTATGGAACAGCAGTTGTGGGCTTGGTACGGGCTTGGCAACAAAACTGCTCCTAACTTTAGCCTTCGTGACTCTGGCGGGGGCCTCATCTATGAGAGAGGACCACACGAGGTCTCCCTACAGGACCAAAGTTAGGGGGCTCATCAGACCAAACTATCACATTTTAGGGGAAGAAAGGTTTTATTAATCTTCTACTTCCAGGTCACGGTCCATCACTGAGGGGCAGTCAAGGCAGGAATATAAAACAGGAACCTGAAGCAGAAATCATGGGGAACACGGCTTTGCTGGTTCACTGGCAGGCTTGATTACATGTTTACGCTAACTTAGGTTTCTTATACTGCCCAGGACCGTCCGTCTAGGAATGCTACTGCCCACAGTAGGCTGGGCCCTCCTGCATCAGCCAGTGCTCAGGACAATCCACGAAGGCTCCCATAGGTCTATGTCATCTAGCAAGTTCCTGCAGACTTCCCCTCAGACCGCACTAGGCTGTGTAAACTTGATAAATAAAGCTGGCCCGAACACTTTTCCTCCAGATAGACTGGCTGACTTTGTTTGGGTTACTACTCCTTCCCATATTGCTGGTTCCAGCAACCACTCCTACAATCCTACAGTTAAAAAAATTGCAAGTGAGAGGCTGGAGGGATGACTCAGCCGTTAAGAGCACTGGCTGTTTTTCCTGAGGACCCAGGTTCAATTCCCAGCACCCACATGGCAGCTCACAACTGTCTGTAACTCAAGTTCCAGGGAATCTGACACCCTCACACCAATACACATAAAATTAAATAAATTATAAAAAATTATAAGTAAAGTCACTGTAAGTCAGAGATTCCCGGAGTATGAAAATCATGGTCAGGCTTGTATTTATTCCCCCCTGCTAGAGACTGGATGCTTTCTTCCCCATGCCCGGGAACCGTGCTCCTGAAGGGGCTTCAGGAGTCTCAGACACTCCAGGGTGGGCGTGCTCTCTGCTTCTTGTGTGCAGTTTGTGCCCTGGGCACAGCTTTGTAGGGCTGAGCTGGCTCATAGCTTCCCCTTCTGAAGGCCTGGGCGGTCCACACAATCTGTTAGGTCTTTCTAACGCTAACTGCGGCTGGATTTGAGTCCAAAACTCCCAACAGTGACAACTACACACTGTACGGAGGTGATAAAGCACCATGACCAGGGACGCTCATGGAAGTGTTTATTTGGGCTAGGGTTCTGGGGGATAGAGTTCATCACGCAGGGCAAGTGTGGCAGCCAGCAGGCAGCATGGTGGCAGGAGGAGATGCTGACAGGTCGCATCTTGCTCCCAAGCAAGAAGCAGGTAGAGGGAACTGAGGTGGTGTGTTGTCTTCAAACCCTTCAAGCCCATCTCCAGGGACATACTTCCTCCAACAAGGCTGCACCCCTAAACCTCCCTGAACAGGGCACCGACTGGGACCAAGTGTTCACACATCTGAGCGCCTACAGGGATGTTCTCAGCCCAGCCAGGACAATAAACAATATACTTCCCAGTAGCTAAAGGCAAGTTATTGTTTTTTATCATCAGGGTAGAGGATGGATAAATTTTAGTCCCAAAGAAAAGTTGGGGTGACAATATACTAATTATTGCCCCATCTCTGCTGACTGGAGCCGGGAAGCAGACCACCACACTGTGCTGGGGGTATGGGGTTTCTCTGGAACCCTCTGAGGGCTCTGTTAACTCATCCCATCTGCTTCATCTCACAGAACACACCCAGAAATGAACGATGCCTCCTCCTTGCAGGCTGTCTTGCTCATTGCTGTATTAATGAACCTTACTAGGGGATATCTATCATCCTAGTGACTTTAATTAGCTCCCAAACTGATTATTGATCAATCATCAAGGACTCATTAGGGAGGAAAGCCCAGAATTCTTTGGCAGCGTGGGGCTGATATACAGAGACGCAGTGGGTTTCTGTTTCGACTTCTACGTTTGAGTTCAAGGGGGGCGTTTGTCATGTTCAAAATGCTAAACTGAACAATAATTTCAAAGTGTTAATATTAATTACAATTGGTTTATAAGACTTTGCTACTTTAATAAAACTGTTTAGTGGAAAATGGGTAATTTGGCTTATGAAGGATAAATTATTTTATGCCTCATTAAAAAGCAAATGTTTCTATCTGTAATGAGGGAAAACTGTACAAATTAATCTTAATCTGAGCTTTTTCAACAGCTTTTAGAGGCAATTTCTAATTTAAAGCTTGGAGTCATGGCCAAGCATTACTGGCCATGAAGGGACTCGTGATGAGCAAGTGTACTCAGCAAAGACTGCTCCCGCCCCTTCTGTCACCAGAGAATCCTTGTCCAATGACTTCATTAATATATTACTTCATCGTGTGACATGTTATGTAGCACATATACAACAACATGTGATGTATTTATTATTCTTGCTTTGCTGGGTTTTTTAGCACATAAGGTAATTTTTCATAAGTACAATAAAATAATTTAGCAAGTATAATGCTGAAAGAGGTACTTACTTTAGAACTATCAGAGACTTCTCATATGAAATGCCAATAAACTTTTACCTAGTAAACTCTCCAAGATTATTCTCCTATCTTGCTGTTTATGTATATTTCACCATAGATGAGCAAAGGGGTGTGGCTAGATTTCTTAAAAAGTCCAGCTTATTCAACATTCATTTTTAAATCACAAACTGGCCAACATCCTTACAATGCCTTAAGGGCACGGAGTTCCCTTCCAGGGCAGTGTGCTTTCGCTCACACATCCCTTCTTTGTGGAATGTCCTTCCCACCCGTCCTTTATCACTAGAGGAAGGTGCTGGGTGTCTTTGGGAGGTCTTTGGAGGGTTGGCATCTATGAAGCCCAGCACCTAGTACCTAACACCATACAGAGGAATATCCCACCAGCCTGCTTCAGCGCCTTCAGGACTCTGCAGCCACCATTGCTCCCAGGACTTCCAAGTTTGCTGAGAGTCCTCTCCTGTAAGCCAGTCTGTGCATATGACATGCAGGCAACAAAGAACCCTGTAACAGTTCTAGAGCTGACTGAGGCAGTAACAATTCAAGTACCTTCCATTTAACTGACTTCGGGCACAGATTCTGGGGTTTTGGACGGATGGCAAATACTTGTATTCTCTACGCCCAGAGATATTACAAATCACAGCCTCTTTGCACGGACTTACAGTAAAGATACTGTACTGGTTGCTTTTGTGTGTCAACTTGACACAAGCTAGAGTCATCAGAGAGGAGGGAGCCTCAGCTGAGGAAATGCCTCCATGAGATCCAGCTGTAGGCATTTTCTCAATTAGCAATCAGTGGGGGAGGGTCCAGCCCATGGAGGGTGGTGTCATCCCTGGGTTGGTGGTTCTGGGTTCTATAAGGTGAGCTGAGCAGGCCAGGGGAAACAAGCCAGTAAGCAGCTTCCCTCTACCGCCTCTGCATCAGCTTCTGCCTCTGGGATCCTGCCTTGTTGAGTTCCTGTCCTGCCTTCTTTTGGTGATGAACAGCAATGCTGAAGTGTAAGCCTAATAAACCCTTTCCTCCCCAACTTGCCTTTTGGGCCTGGTGCTTCATCGTAGCAATTGAAACCCTAAGACAGATACCCTCTGTAAAAACAAGCATACTGTCTTAAAGACAGTGCGTTTTATTTCTGAGTGACTTAGGTAATCAAGCTCAGGAAACAGGCTGCCAAGTCCAAAGCTTAGTCTTGCCTCTTAGCTCTGGCACCTCTATCCCAGGAATAAGATAAAGAGAAGGCTGTTGTGGCTACAAAACAAATAAATACAGCCCAAAGCCCTCACGATTGTAGCCAGCATAGTGGATGCTTAATAAATTGTTATTGTGATTAATAAAACATTTCACCTTTCTTTCCTTTCTGCTGGGGCATGACTGTTGACTCCCGGAAACTCACTCAGATTTTAGAACCCTACTCCCACGGGTCATGGGATTAGGTGGACAATCTGGAGTGATTAAGTCATGGGGGCGGGGCTGTCATAAATGGATCGCTGCCTACTAAAGAGGTCTTAGACTGGCCCTGCCCACCACGTGAAGAAACAGAGAGAGGAGCTCTAAGCTAGAAAAGGCCAGGAGGCACTAGCCAGACAGTGAAGCCTGTGTCTGTCATGATCTTGTACTGTCCTCAGCCCCCAAGCTGTGAGAAATGAATTTATGTTGTTTCTGAGCCCCTAGAGTCTTGTTACAGCAGGCTGAACAAACTCAGTCACAGTACCTATATTACAGTTCCACAGAGCCCTAACCCAGGCAATGCTCACTTATATATTCCTACACACCTGGGGGAGGCTGGGGAGCAAAGAGATCTTTCTGTTGTTGTGTTGTTTTGTTTTATGGATCAAAGAAACTGGCCTACAGAGAGACTTAACCCTTGCCTCACAAGTCAGCGATAAACAGGGAGAGCCATTCAGAAAGTTCCCGCATCGACAAGGGCTTCCATCTGAGGCTCTCAGAGGCACTAGAATAGAAGCTCAACCTATTGTTTGTAGAGGGAAGATACCTCTACCAGCCCCCCCCCCCAACAGTGGGGGCAGGAGGGAAACAAATGAGCAACGCGTTTTGTGCAGCTGGAGATGTTGAAGGGAAGGCCACCAAATACACTAGAATCTCAGCGTCGCCTGCCACTTATACAGCTCTCTCAGGCCTCCACTGCTGCGTGGGTGTGCCAGGCATCTGAGCGAGGACGGGTTAGAGACGAGATGCTTGACTGAGCACACAAAACTCTTGGGGATCTGGAAGTCACCCCAGCAGTGCGACTTTAACTAAAATGGAAATGCCACAAGGGAATCCTTTTCTTTTAATGAACAATAGTCTGAAATTTGACACCTCTTCCCCAAATCTCAAACTGAATGCTAGGCTGGTGTAGAAGACAAAAGGAAAGAAGAAAGCACAGCCCTTTGTTAGTCTGAGCAGGAAAACCTTTTGAGTTTTCATCCTGCTTTTGGTTGGAACTTAACCATTCTTTGTATGAAAATTCTATATGTGTGTGTGTGTGTGTGCTCATGTGGATGTGCACATGTGTGTGCAAGTGCATGTGTGTGGGGGCCAGGGGCCAGTTGCCTTCCTAATCTCTCTGTACCTTTTTCCTTCCTTCCTTCCTTCCTTCCTTCCTTCCTTCCTTCCTTCCTTCCTTCCTTCCTTCCTTCCTTCCTTCCTTCCTTCCCTCCCTCCCTCCCTTCCTCCCCCCCCCCCCAGGCTCTCTTACTGAATCCCCAGCAGGAATATTTACGAGGTTGGTGGCTCAGCAAGCCCTAGGCCTCCTGACTCCTCTGCTCAGCGCTGGAATTACAGGCAGAGGGCTCCATGCTTGGTGTCTCATGTGGGTGCTGGGAGACCACATTCAGGCCTTCATGCTTGTGTGGCAACCACTTTCCCCACTGAGCCATTTTCCCAGACCTCACCTATAGTTTTGTTTGTTGTACAATCTCCTTTTAGTAACTGTCTTGAAACCACGCAGCCACTGACCTTCCCAGATGTGACTGGGGGGGGGGCGGATCCCACGCAAGGAACTTGGCTTTTCCCAACTCTGCGCTTTGACCCTGCTGCTCCCTTCAAAGGCTACTGTATCTTATCTCCCCCATTAATGAATGACTGTGGCTCTTCTTAGTCCTCACTGCAGGCCTTTCTTTGTATCATCGAGCTCTGTGGACATCGCCCATCTTTCGGTGTAAAATGTTGTTTGTGATCTCACAAACAGAGTCTGTCTGAAGATCAGAGTGTGAGGTGAAGTCAACTAGTTAGCCATAGAGGCCAGGCAATGGTGGTGCACACCTTTAATTCCATAACAGGGGAGGCAGAGGCAGACATTCTCTGTGAGTTCAAGGCCACCCTGAGCTATACAAGATTGATCCAGTCTAAAAGAGGAACAGAGCCAGGCGGTAGTGGCTCACACCTTTAATGCCAGTACTTGGGAATCACACACATTTAATCCCAGCAATAGGGAGGCAGAGATAGGAAGGGATATGGCTGGGTAGAGAGAGAAATATAAGGCGGGAGGAGATAGGAGCTCAAGGCATTCAGTCTGGGGATTGTTAGACAGGATCTTGGCCCCTTGCTTCTGAGGATTTCATAGGGGTAAGAACTAGTGACTGGCTGCTCTGCTTCTCTGATCTTTCAGCTTTCACCCCCTAATATCTGACTCTGGGTCTACAGGAGTCTTTCAGCATCTCCAGGGGACAGGTTCCACAATGCCTCACAAAATCTGGATGCCCAAGTCCTTTACTTTAAAGGGCATAGCACTGGCACAGAATCTTTGTATCCCCTCCCATGTATTTTAAGTCATCTCTAGATCCTTTCCACTAACCAGTGCAAAGCAAATGTTGGGTACATAGTTACTACACTGTTACTCAGAGAACCGTGACAAGAACACAAGGTCCATAAATGTCCAGTAGAGATGCCAGGCTCTGGACCGTTTTTGGTCCATGGTTGGTTGCCTCCACATGGATGTGGTGGCCAACTGTGACGGTCTGCTTGGCTGTATCATCGCTAATGAAAAGGTACAGCATGTGGCCTAAATGGGCAGTCAGTCTGCTCTGAGACTTCCTGTCATCGTGGGCAAAGTACTTCTGTCTCTCTGCCTTGGCTGCCTGCCACAAGAGTTTAAAGAACTCATTATGTAAATGGTTCTGACCAGAGCCAGGAGGAAGGGTACCTGCTATTACAATGGTGCTGTGTACAGCTGCCACTCTGCAAGCCTCTGAGCTGGCCCACACCTCACAGGAAGCTATGCGCTAGTCGGAATTCAAGCCCTGGTTTCATTTCCAGCCTGGCCGTGAATTAGTTCCGGGGCTTGAGTGAGCTATCACCTGGGTTTGGTGAATCACTCCCAAAATGAGCAGATTTAGTCGGTCATTGCTAAAGATCAATTTAGTACTCAAGTTCTATTAACCCAAGGCATATTAAATCCAGAATGTCACATGGGTCAGAAACCAGGTGCACTTAGGTAGGTTGAAATGGCTCACCAGATGCAATTGACTTAGATCTTGATTTGCTTGGTCTTTCTTTCTTGTTCTCTCTCTCTCTCTTTTTTTTTGATTTTTTTTTTTTGAGACAGGATGTCTCTGTGTAGTTTTGGAGCCTGTCCTGGAACTACCTCTTGTAGACTAGGTTGGCCTCACTCTCACAGAGATCCACCTACCTCTGCCTCCCAAGTGCTGGGATTAAAGGCGTGTGCTTCCACCACTGTCCGGCAAGTTGTTTTCTTTCTACTGAGAATCCTTTCTTGTCCATATTTTCAGATAAAAAAAATCGAGGAAAAGGGTTTATTCTATGTTTTAGAATGTTTATCTACACTGTGTGAAGATGTGTCACTGTGATTGGTCAAATAAAGGGCCGAATGGCCAATAGCTAGGTAGGAAGGAATAGGTGTGATTTCCGAGGAGAGAGAGGACTCTGGGAAGAAGAGAGGTAGAGATACCAGCGATACGTGAAACAAGTCAGACATACAGAACAGAGGAGAGGTATCTGAACCATGTGGCAGAACGTAGATTAACAGACGCAAGTTAATTTAAGTTATAAGAGCTAGTTGAGATAAAGCTAAGTCCAAGCTTTCATAATTAATCAGAGGCCTCCATGCTGTTATTTGTGAGCTGGTGGCCCACAGAAAAGTTCAACTATAGTTCTATGTTCTAATTAGCACTAAATATATTAATATACATAATATATTATGTATATACATATATAGGTTTGAAGAACAATGGCAAGCAAAGCTCAACAGCTTAGGTACTCAATAAAAATAATCTAATTAAGATGTCTGTCACTGATAGATTCTAATAATTTAAAAGCCATAATTCTATGTTTCAGAATATAACAGTTTGGGTAAAATACTTTGTTGTTGGCGAACATTTTAATTATGAAACATTTTTTTAGTTTTTTTTTTTTTTTTTTTTTTTTTTTTTTTTTTTTTAGGAAAGCATGCACTTTCTTCTTCACCTCCAAGCCAAATAGTTTTGGGGAGAGCAAGTTCTCATTGCTCGCATTGCCACAGCTGTGTCTGTGTATCTGTGGTTGAGAAGCACCAATCAAAAGCCATTTTCAAATCATATTTAATACACAAAAAATCTCAGCAGGAATGAAGCGGCGACTAAGCATCATTAGCTCGCAGAGGGCCCTAAATAGGACCCCTGTAGAGCTGTTCCCAGATGGGCACCAGGGATCCATGAGATGTGAACTTTATAGATAGGTTTGCTCACCTCCCCTGAAAGTCAACTCTGGGGTTGTTGACAGAAAACCGTATCATACCAACACCTTTCTGTTTCCACTCAAGTAACAAAGCGAGGGACAGACACATCAAAAAGAGTTTGTTGTCCATGATCTCTAAACAGGCTGCTTTGGGAAAATCTTTCCAGGTCCCTTCACTGGGAATGTGGTATTCCAACGAGGGTTTCCAGGTGGGAGATCTTGATATTTCTCCTTATTTCCGTCTGTTCAGGTTTTACTCCGGGGCTCAGCCCTTTCTTTTGTAGTTCATCTCAAAGGAATGAATTTCCATGTTCATTATGAAAATCTATTCCAAGTATTCAAAATGCCCGGAGGTAAAAGAAACACTTCATGGGGGGGAAAAAAGTTCTTTGAGGCTCTCTGAAAAAAACCTTTTTGGGAACCTCTAACATTGCCTGGGGCATGCTTCCTTGGGAGTCTGTTGGCTCCAGGTTTATAAGCTTATAAAACCAATGGGAGGCTTCCTTTCTCAGTTCTGAGGCCAAGTTTCCAAAGACTCAAAATAACAGCACCATCTTCCTTATTCCTGATAACACAATGATGAGTCTTTGTATTTTAACATTTTTCAAGAGCTATGTGCTTTAAACACATGTGAAGGCCAGGGTGGACACTGTTCTCATAAGTGTCTCTAACAGCTACTCCCTGTGTGAGTTCCAGAGAGCCTCTGGGATGCTGTCTAGGACAGTGTCTATCTGCCATTTATGTTTCCGGACAAAAATGATTCGAAGAAGGAAGAAACAGAGGTGAATGGATCAAGACAGTGGATCTCAGCAATAATCACTGTCTGAACAAACACACATTTGACAGACAGCATGGACAGTACTATGCTCAAGCTAAATGAAAGACAATTTTTTTAAGGATCCCTAAGTGGACACACACTAACACTAAAGTTGAACAGACAAAGGAATTTATCTACCAGCTCAGTAACCCACATAATAGTTTTAGAAGCTCTATCAAGGTTTTAAAAGTAAAAAATGTTTTACCTCTGAATTCCTCTGTTCCTCAAGTTGGTCAGACACAAATGCGCGTGCGCGCGCACGCACGCACGCACGCATGCACACACACACATACACACACACACACACACACACAGTTCCTCCCTCTGCTTCTCTCCGCATCCTCCCTAAGGCAGAGTGGTCCAGTGGGGATTGATGGGTTTTGGAGAAAGAGCTGGGATTAGATTTTGGATGAGTCATTTACTGTCTGTGTGACCGCGCTAATTATTCTGTCTCAGTCCCTACTTGTAAAACTGAGCCTCGGTCTGCCCGCGTCATGGGACTGCTATGTGAAATCAGCATCGTGATGAGTCCGCCTGAACTCAGGCTGGGTAACACCTCGTTTGCTCAGTTCTCTTCCTGGGGATTTAACAGAACTTGAGGGTGGATCACTTCTGGAGCATGGCTACTCACGCACAGGCCACTGATACACAAAGTGAGCGGGATCAATGATACAAATTAACATCCAGGTTCATGTGTATTTATCCTGATGCTTTGTGTTCATCTCTGTTAGAATTAGTTCACATAAACCCGTAAAATGCCACAAAGCCTATGGGAGGTAAAGGAACATTAACAGAAGACAAATCATTATAAATCTTAAGTTTATAACATATAATTTCACCTTTCGAGGCTTTGGTATTGGGACAAAGCCCTTATGGGGTAGATTGAAGGCTGTCTGGTTTTGAATGCTCGCTCTAACTCTGGGTCATAGGTTCCCTCGCCCAATTCCCTAGCACAGTCCTGTTATTACTCATTTAGTTTTCTTTTCTTTTTTTGGCCGGGGGTGGAGTGTCAAGACAGGGTCTCTCTGTGAAACAGTCTTGGCTATCCTGAAACTTGCCCTGTAGACCAGGCTGGCCTCAAATTCACAGAGATCCGCCTGCTTCTGCCTCACGAGTGCTGGGATTAAAGCTGTGCGCCACCACAAATTACCTCCCTTGTTTTTTGTTTTTAACAAAATTCACTCTAAAACAAAACAACCCCCCCCCCAAACCAGCTAAATCTGGAACACCCAAACTTAGCGTGTTAGCCTGATATTTAAAAATTCTACAGTTTGAAACTTTTTGGAGCTTAAGTGCTTTGAATATTCCAAAACCTGACCTGGCCCCAAACAGTGTGGAGAAGGAAGACAATTTGCATACATATAAAAACACCCGCAATACTGGCCACATTGTCCCTGATCTCTACACATAATCCGCAAGGCTGACAAGGACGGGTTACCATCCATACCCTACCGATGACCAAGAGAACAACAATGAGGGCGGGCGACACTAACGGGCAGGTGTTTACCGCAGTCCTGAATACTTTCATGCTCTTGGTACCTCAGCCACCGTATCACACGTTCATCTGCCTTTGCTGTTTCTATCTTCTCACTAGAACGTAGTCTGTTTGCATTCCTGGCTCTCTCTCCAGGGTATGGAACTGTGCCTGGCACAGGAAAACAGTCAAAAAGTCTTGAATGAATAATTGTCTTAGTAACACTCACTCCTTGTAGTAAGTCTAAGAGTTGTGTATTATTGTGATTGCTGCTGCAGATGAGAAACTGAGGCTGTGATTTAAAAGCCACCATCCCCCTGCTTCTCTGAAGCTTTGTTAGATGCTACGGTGGCTAATTTTAAGTGCCAACCTGACAAAGTCATGGGCTACCTGGTTATTTTGTTAAACATCGCTGTAGGTTTGGGTCTGATGAGTGTTTCTAGTTGAAATTAGCCCTTTAGCCAGAACACTGTGTAGAACAGATTGCTCTCTCCATCACATCTAGGTCTTAAACAATCCATCCGTGGCTTGCACTGAATGAGACAGCTGGGAGATGGTCAGTCTACTTGCTGTGTGGCAGCCTGAGGCTGAGGCACTGAACTCTGTCCTCACACTTGGAATCTGATTGGACCTACAGGGCCGGCCTCTAGGTTTTCTCAGGCATTTGGACTCAGACTAGAAACTATACCATTGATGCTCCGGTGTCTCCGGTTTCCTAACTGAAGATCCTGGGATGTTTTCATTCTCCACAGTTGTGACTGTCAACCAAGCTGAGCTTGTGACACACACACCTGCTACCCCAGCACTTGGAAGGTGATTACACTCTTGTTTCCTATTAGGTATTCAAGGTCTCAACCTCTACTGTAGAACGAGTTTGACGCCAACCTGGGCTACATGAGATCTTGTCTCAAGATGACTTTGCATGTGTGCATAGACACATGTGCACAAGCACGCACACACACACACACATGTGCACAAGCACGCACACACACACATATACACACTCTCATACACACTCACTCACATACGCACTCACACACACTCACACACACACTTACACATGCACTCTCCCTTACACACACACTCATACACACTCACTCACATGTGCAGCTTCACCGCCCTCTGAAAAACCGTTGTGTTTTCAGAGAGGTGAATTGCTTTCTCAGGACTATACAAAGAGCAAGGGCCGGAGCTGGGGTCCCAGCACAAGTCTGTTGACAGCCTGTCTGGTCTTTGCTGTTCCATCATTACACACTACTGCTTGTTTCCTGACCCTTTATCTTTAGTCAAACGCTCAACTTGGGAAGTACATTAGCAGCCGAGACTCAGATACAGAGTTTACCCTCTTACTTTCTGGTCCACTAAGTTCTGTCTGTTCACTGTTCCAATGAACATTTCTAAGCAGTACAGTTTGCCATCCTGCCCCATGTTCAGTTTTTCCCTTACATTTTTAATTAAAGCAACATTAATTCTACTGATTCATAAAAAAAAGCACAAATGGGCAGGTGATAAATTAATTTATCCTTATTTGGGGGAGACAATAACATTTAGTTATCTGTTTTCAGAATGATTCCCTAGGCTATAGCAACAGAGACAAAGAGGCAGCAAAGGCTCCGGAGCCAGATGTGGCTTGAGTTCCTACTTCACTGGAGACTAGGCAAGCCAGGGCAAGCCTCTCTACGCCCTTAGGTTCCACAACTACAGAATTGGGATAATGAGATAACCACCTCGGCAACGCTGAGGAGATCATGTAATGTGCTAGCACAATTACAGGTACCTACACAGTAAGTCTGCAATAAATGTTAGCACTTTGGGAGGTATGACTAGCTATGAGTAACTTCCTTTTTCTTCCAAGTGAACAAAATCCCTGTAAAACAAAGACACAGACAAAGGTTAGCAATAAACTGGCTAGCGAGAGACTGCAATTGCCAGATGTCCTTGAGGCTCCCGGGGACCATTCTGAGTTCTAGCTAAAGAGAGACTCGTGAAAACATAATGTAGGGTTTCCACCAGGTCTTCCTGATAGCTGGGGCCTGCGCTTCCCTCTCTCAGTTCTGTTTCCAGGAACACAGAGGCTAGAGTTCCTGTAACTATCTGCAGCTCCAAGGACGGATGCTGCAATTGAGTTTCTCTGAACAACAGATTAAAAGCAGCCTGGTTCCCGAAGGGTTTCCTGGATATCAGCCCTGTGCTGCAATCTTTAAACTCTTAGGAGAAAGCACAAACTTCTAATGCATTCCTGCTATTATTTCTGGCATCTCTGTTACTCAAGGCCAAACTGAGGGCTTTGGCTTGTCCCTCACGGAGTCTAAAAATCCAACTTGAGGCTTGAACCCATTTTGAGTCCATGTTTTTGCAGATAAAGGCAAGATGGGACAAACACAGCTTGCACATCTTCAAGACCCCTCCTCCTAAGATGGTTCCATCTTGACTGACAGCTTGAGAAAAGGAAACCCTTGGCTGTGCCGATGAGGGTGTGTCCAGAGATGACTAAGGCAGGTGGGAATGCTTGCCCAACTGTGGGCGGCAATCATGTGACAGAACAAATTGTGGGACGAAAAGAGGAAGGAAGAGGAAGCTCACTCGTGCAGGCAGGAGCTCCCTGCTCTGCATCCCAGCAACCAGGCTGTAAGCTAGCTCTGCTCTTGCCCAGGCTCACAGCAATGGAGCCATGCAACCACGAAGCCAGAATAATCCTTCCACCCTTTCAAGTGTTTCTCTCAGGTGTCTGTCAGCACAGCGACAAGATGCTAAGGACACCTCTCTCAGAAGTTAGTCTTTCACCACAATCTCCTCTATCCTGTTCAGAACTCCAGAGATCCATGTTCTACGCACTACGTAGCTTGCCCGTTATCCATTGATCAGAGCTTTATATTGTACGCTATGGCATCCCAGACAACCTTAGGGATGCATGGGATTAAATTCAGCTCTGTCTAACGGGTGGGTGATGATAAAGCATCCTTCTCTGTTTCCCTGAGCAGCTACACGCTATGAGCCAAAGCCTCCTGGAATGTCTGAGTAATCACCAAGCGTGATGGGAGCAACAGGTCAGAGCCAGGGCACATGCTGAGACTGTCGCCCGCTAGGAGCCTGACTGCAGCTTAAAAACGGTCTCCTCACAAATAAGTTAACACATTTCCCAAATGCTCACTCCGACTCCCAGGGAGTTTCAAGGGTTTGTGAGCAAAGGAGAAATGAATATTTATCTGACTAGGAAATTAAACAGCAACCAAATTCCCCGGGGTTATGTACTTTACACCCTGACTTTAGTGACCAGTGTAACGTTATCAGCTGTTCAAAATTCTACATAAGATACCAGAAGGTTATTTATTCCTGAGCAAATACTGGTCAGTGGTTAAATCATAATCATTAAACCCACAGTCAACTGTTCAACTATCCTATGCTTTCATTCTTTCTTAATACGAATTGAATACAAAAAATGCATAGATTTCATTTGGACAAGTCAGGATTTGTGTGTCTATAGGATAAAGTGTAGGAAGAGGCCAAACAACAGCTCCTTTAAAAGTAAGTGTGTGTGACTGTGTGTGTGTGTATCTGTGTATGTGTGTATATGCCTGTATATGTCTGTGTGTGAGTGTATCTGTGTGTGAGTCTGTACCTGTGTGTGTGTGTTTGTGTGTGTGTGTCTGTATGTGAGTCTGTATGTGTGTGTGTAGTGCAGTGTGCATATGTGAGGGATGGGTGGGAGGAGGAAGAAGGCGATCTCTGGTCTTCACTGAGCATGCTCTTCAAAGTGAATTTTCTTTCTAGGAGTTCAAAAAGATCTACAGATAATATGCCATTGCCTTTCCCCTCTATCTCTATCTATCCCACTGACTCTGAGAGGTTAAATGACTGACAAGGCCATCCAGTTCATAGTCACCTTTCCTAGGACCTTCAGACTTCAGATTGATGTTGATAGATTTCTGAGGACATGTGTCAGCAGCCTTGATCTAACTCCCAGAGTCTGCTAAATACTCAAGCCTGGTGGACAGAAGGATCTAGGAGACATTTGAGAAGTTACACCACCTCCTCACTCCATGTCCAAGCCGCCCAACAGGCTTCTCTTGGATCTATCTGGTGATGACATTAAATGTGACCTCAGATATACAGCTAGACCTGCTAACACGGAAGTTCTGCGGGTTGCATGCAGATCAAAGTTTCTGAAGGAGAAATTGACATACAGAAGTCATCTCTTCAATTCAAAATAAAAAATGCAGCAAATGTGCTCTATAAAATCATAGTTATTATGTTCACAGAAAATATAACAACTCCCCAATATCATCTAGAT
>NW_004949225.1:526131-527337 GCF_000317375.1 Microtus ochrogaster | reverse complement strand
GAGACCAGCCTGGTCTACAAGAGCTAGTTCCAGGACAGGCTCCAAAACCACAGAGAAACCCTGTCTCGAAAAAAAAAAAAAACAAAAAAAAATGTAAGTCAAATAAAGCAATTTATTACAAGGAAGGTCATAAAGATATTATCATGCAAAACAAAACAAAACCCCAATAATCTTAGAGTGGTGCCATTACCAAATAACCAACTGAACTGAAATGGAGGAGGGGCATAGAGGAGAAGGAAAAAGAAAGGCCTAGGACACAGGTCAGGAGCAGAGCACTTGTCTGGGACACAAGTGGCTCAAAGGTCAATCCCTAACCCTTCAAGGTCCAAGCAAGTAAGAGAAAGGCAGACACAAAAGTACCTATAATAAAGCAAGCCTCAACTTGCATCTAAGAATGGCTCAGCCGTTAAAGGCTAGGCTCACAACCAAAAATATAAGAATGGCAATTTTAAACGCAATATTCAAAAATTGAAAGCAGGTCTCATTTCACCCAGCCAGTAAAAACATGTCTAACTGAGCCTCTATATTCTGTTTTCTTAAAGTACTTAGCCACGTGTGTGCATGCTATGTGTGCACACACTCATGCGGTCTCTAAATGTGGGGGGACTGGCGGAGGAATGTGCTGAGCGCATGGCTGCCTCATTCCAGGTTTTCAAAAGATCATCAACACTTGGAGGGAGTTGTAAAACAAGCAGCTCCCACAGACCAGGAAGCCAAAGCGGAAGCCCACGAGCGAAGGAAGACTATGTACGTACCGTGTAGAGCTCATTAAGAACCTTCATTAAGTCCTCGTGCAGCTGGAATGCGATCTCCTTGCTCTACAAAGAAGAAGAGGAGAAAAACATTACGATATGAGAAATTTTGCTCTTAAAGTTCACATATTTTAAAGACCACTAACAGCTTGAGAAAAGGAAACCCTTGGCTGTGCCGATGATGGTGTGTCCAGAGATGACTAAGGCAGGTGGGAATGCTTACCCAACTGTGGGCGGCAATCATGTGACAGAACAAATTGTGGGAGGAAAAGAGGAAGGAAGAGGAAGCTCACTCGCGCAGGCAGGAGCTCCCTGCTCTGCATCCCAGCAACCAGGCTGTAAGCTAGCTCTGCTCTTGTCCAGGCTCACAGCAATGGAGCCATGCAACCACAAACTCAAGCGAAACCATGAGCCAGAATAATCCTTCCACCCTTTCAAGTGTTTCTCTCAGGTG
>NW_004949225.1:508074-526031 GCF_000317375.1 Microtus ochrogaster | reverse complement strand
GGGAATTGAACTCAGGACCTTTGGAAGAGCAGGCAATGCTCTTAACCTCTGAGCCATCTCTCCAGCCCCAAGCCACTGTATTCTTAATACCACAAAACACCTTCAGCCCTAAAGCCCCTTCTCATATGGAGGACCATGGCCGACGGTCTCTGTATGAGGTGCAGGGGCAGGTGGAAGGGCAGCCCGGGTGGCGCCCCCAGCAGTCATGTCAGACCCTGTGGGAGAGTGGGTAATAAATATATGCACAAGGTAAAGCGTCATGCTTGCTTTGAAGGTGAGCGGCAGGCCAGGCATGGCTGTGCCTATGATAATCCTGGCATTAGGTAGGCTGAGGGAGGAGGACAGGGAGTTTCAGGCCAGCCTGAGCCACTGTCTTAATCAAAAACCAGAGGCCAGCGAGATGGCACTCGCGGTGTAAGCCTAAGGTTTGCCCACATGAAGGAGGAGGGAGAAAACTAACTTTACAAACCTGTCCGCTCACCACACGTGCAACATAACACCCTCCACACACCCCAACAGGAAAATAAGTGGGGAACAGGCTACAAAGGGTGAGCTTGAGCAATCAGCTTTCCTCAATGGAATCAAACCGCATTCTATGGTGGCAATGACCCAAACGGCAAAGTTAGAGGAAATGAACTCTTCGGGGTCACTACAATTTAGGAAAACACTTCTGAAGCTGCCCGACAGCAAGTCCATGTAAGGTCCATACACTTCTACATCTTATTTTTTATGAAGACCAGACATCAGAGTGGACTCCTCTCTCTGCCTATCCAGAGTTTGATGGTGGGATATTTGCATATTGTTTTCCTGATTTTTCAAGCTGATTTATTTTATAGGAACCAGAGTCAGAGGTGTTTATCTGTTTTGGGTTCATCCCGTAGTCATCTATAGAGAATGCAGAGTTGTGTGGTTGGCTCCATTTATAGTGTGAGATGGTACTAGGAGCCACTGCTGCTCACACTGGGTTGTACAGTTTCCCATGCCACCTATGAGTGGGTACCTAGGACATAGGATTTAAGATGGCTCCTAATCAATCTCACCCAACCTGGCACTCTTGGCTAGGTGCACAGGAAACTCTGAGCAAAGTCTTTGATGACCACAAGAACAAGCTGAACTGCTATTTCTGAGGGGAGGGAAGCAGTTGCTATGGCTACCAAGACCACCTGCAGACCGCCGTGGAGGGGAGATGACCATGGTCTTAAGAAACTGGGACTCAGATCAAATCGGATCTGTCTATTTTGGGGAGGTTATTGGTGTAGGCCTCAGGAAGAAGCAAAGACCAAACTGCTGAAATGAAGATTCATGGGTGATAAAATGCCATGGGCAGAAAACATCAGAGTCACACAATGTTGAGAGATTCAGATTCAACAGCCGCATTCATCACTGGGTTTCCTTGGGCTCCTGGACAGCGTTGCATATGCCAGGTTGTGACAGGGTCTAAGTCTCTAAATTGGATTTAGGAATTTTAAATATTCTTCTGTTAAATAAACATGTGGAGACTAAGAGTCACTCCCGAGTAAACGGGAATGCACACGTGGGCTAATATAGTCCCGGAACTCTATGCCCCCAAACTGGGACTCCAAATGTAAGCATTATACTACAATCTCCTGTGACTTCAGCTTGGTGTTTTTTTAATATCAGGTTTCATTCAAAGAACTGGGCCATCAATTTAAACTCTCTAATGGGATCAAAGGCCACCAAGGAGTCCTGCTCAGTTACCCATGTTTCAAGTAGCAAGTCCAAAAAGAAAATATATCTTGGCTAAGATTTCCAAACAATAACAGAAAAAAAAAAGAATCTGCTGGTTCAATTAATCTCACACCAGTATATTTAAGATCAGAGCAAAAGCTTAGCTTGAGTCTCTATGGGTCATCCACGTAACCCTTGGCTACGTATCCTAGAACGAGCAGGGTGGCTCTTGGCACGTTGTACAAGATTTCAGGTGATGGGATAGAAGAAAGTTGGGCTACATTTGCATTTTAATTTCACCTTTCATGAGATCCCTCCCCCTGTGTGTGTGGTGTGTGTGTGTGTGTGTGTGTGTGTGTGTGTGTGTGTGTGTGTGTGTGTGTGTGTGTGTGTGTGTGTGTGTTTTCTAGGAGGCAATATGTCAAATGCTTAAAAGGAAGGGCTCAAGAGTCAGAGAACCCATTTTGACTCCTCAGAGATGTTGGCTCCCTGTCTCAGTTTGTGATCTATAAGATGAAGGGCAACTCTTTGATTGAAAGTCCATTGACCTCCACATAAGAGGTGCTTCTTAGAAACTGTCTGATTTGATGCTGATGCCACTCCCCATGGCCCTGGGTTTTTAGTTTCCCCAGATGGCTGTTAACTTTGAAAGGCCCCTAAGTACTGTGTTCCAGCACGTGTTTTCCCTACCGCCTCATCATGGACACGGACTCAACTTAGCTTCCTAAACTCTGTACCCTTGGGGGTGCTGCTGCTAGTGACAATGGATGAATTAATGAAGCACATACCAGAAAACTGATAGCCCTTGAAGTCAATGTGACATGACCTATACATTCTATGAATGAGACCTTTAAAGACCTGTCTTCAGTGGTAATTTTAGCGATTGTGGCAAGTTGGTAGAGCATTGCTTTCAGTAGGGAGCTATCCCCCAGAATACAGTAGCATGGTTTCTATTCACTCACTGAGTTAAGATCTAAACCTGTCCTGACCTAGCGGGCTAACTCACAATTCATCATTTTCTTCCTACCATCATGCATTTCTTCTTTAGGAGACAAAGTCTTGTTATATAGTCAATGTTGGCCTTGAACCCCACCCCCCACCCCATCATGCTCCTAAAGCCTCATGAGGCAGCGCTCTGGGGTTCACCACCACTCCTATGTCTTTAGGGATCGGCAAGGGGCTGGCTACTTTGAACAGCACTAGTTTATGTGGTTTATGTGGCTTGTGAGAAACACAAATCCAAATCTTTGTATTTAGAGATACACGGGCTGGAACAACATCACTAGCTAACAGGAAGGCTGCGGGCATGGTTCCTGTTCTCACAGCATGGAAACCTTACAAGGGTCACTTCATCTTACCCTCCCTCACTCCAGTCAAAACGTGGCTCCCACTGATCACTGTCACAACTGAAGTAATGATTCCCTCTAAATAGTACTCCAGACACCTACAGCATCACTTCTTCAATGAGAACAGCAGCTGGAGCACCACAGAATCTAGGAACCCTACACCGATAAGCTTCTTATTGCTTAGCTAGCATATAAACAATGAGCTTTTAGAACATTTCTGGATGTCGAAGGTCATCAAAATTCAGCAGGGTGTCATGCACCTGGGTCCTGTTTCACTAAAAATGAAAATTAAAGAGACCCTTGACATTTGAGCAAGAACTATTGCCTAGATAAAAAAAAAAAAGACACAGATCTTAAGGAGAGAATGACTGTTCCTTCTGTAGAAGATAAATTCTAACACATTATACTTTCCAGGGATAAGATGGGTTTTCTGCTATTTGAGTGAAGGTGGTTAAGGTTACTTTTCCATAGATTGCCCAGAGCCCCCTAGAAACACAGAAAAGACCACTTCTTCCCAAACTATGCCTATAGGAGCTAAAATGATGCTCAGTCTTCTGACGTTTTGACAGAGTTCTGGGATTCTGATCCAAGGGGAGAGAAATTTAGTTAACACTTGTTAAATGCCTTCAGTATAAACCTAGGGGTAAATTCTAAACTCTGAACTTTGATATTTCAGATACATCAAGCACAAATTCAAAATGAACATTTCCAGGGCTTTCTTCTGTTTTCATGCTGAAAATGATGAAATGTGTTGAGGGACACGAGAAAAGAGGGACAACCATGATTGTGACATACCGCCTTTCCTTCAAGTGCGTTTCTCTAACCTGAGTCTGAGCTATGACTATCATAACCAAGTAAATTGTTCTACCTTTTTATCTGCCATATTTTTTCATGTATTTATATCACGTTTGGAGTCCTAATAGCTCACTTCACCACAGCCACCCAGGAGTATACACCTTCATCTTATGCTATCACTTACAATGTTTCCTCCATTTCCCACCAATCATGTGATAACTTAGTTTATTGGCTGACTCATTTGACTTCACCTTAAGATAAGGTTTCCCAATTTAGCCCAGGCTGACTATAAATTTATATCCTTGCCTCAGCTCCATGAGGGGCTCACTTTTTCATACCATTTTTTTTTTCAATTTCAGATAATTATCAGTACTAACATACAAGTTCCCCATACTGTAATCATTCGATTTGTAGATACGAGAGACACATGAACTGCTGAATGTTATAAATTATAAGATAATTTAAAATTTCAACAAAGTGGTTTTAAAAAAGACAAAAGACAAGAATGATGCTGTTTTTGATGCAAATATAAAGCAAGAATACAATATCTCAACAAAGCTAGTATTCTAAAGAGGTTTTCCTCAATTTGTATTTTTTCTGCTGTCTACTCTCCTAAAAAACAAGACAGTATTTATTACAGATTAAAAATCTGAAATTACTAAAAATTAATTGATAAGTATATGGTTTTCTTTATAGGCATTATCTATTACACGAAAGCCACTGGACAGGGTTTCTCTGTGTAACAGTCCTGGCTGTCCTGGAATTTGCTTTGTAGACCAGGCTGGCCTTGAATTCACAGATTAAAGGGATTAAAGGTGTGTGTCACCACCACCCAGTGAAAAGTAATTCTATATCCAAACTAAAGGGCCAAAGCACAGTAGGTGGGGAAGGGTGTCAACTATGCAGTTGTGTGGTGTGTAGGATGCTGAAGTGAGCTCAGGACAATGCACACAGAAGCTTGGTAGCAAAAAATGAAGCAGTGTTTTTTTTTTCAAGGTCATTTGGGTGGGTTCCTGGCACGGATCCCACTCCAGTATCTGTTCCAAAATAGCTCTTGGTATCTGATAATTTGCCAAAATGGTACAATCTTTTGGGCTGACAGTTCTGGAAGAAGAAGCTGCTGCCTAGGAGGCAGAGAGCAGGAACACCCAATTTCTATAGGCTAGGGCAGGCCAATCATATCTCATTTGCTCTGAAATGGTCACTTCAGGGAGAACCAAGGTGGCCAGCCATTTGCACAGAACTTCAATCTCACTAACGTGTTCAGTTGCATTTTGTGTTATTTGCTTTAAGGCATTTCCTGGACATGGGATTTCTGAGAATTAAAATTTGAGTTTGAGCCTCTCAACACATGCTGGAAGGCAGTTTTCTTTTTAAATGCATGTTGCTGCTTTCAGTACAAGGATGTTCTTTCCTTAAGTCAGAAAGCTGAGGTTCACTTGTAGCTTCTTCTTGAAGTGATGGTTACTCATTCATCTGTTCCGGCTGATTAATTTTTCTATATGTCATTAGAAATAAAAATCTATGTCTCCTCTGGCTGGAACTGTTTGTATGATGTTTTAGGATGGTTCAGAGATGTCTTGCCTCATCCACCCCTTTCCCTCTATCCTAGTTTGCACCCATTGCTGTGATAAAGCCATGCCCAGAGCAGCAGAGGGAGCACTTATTTCACACTACAGTTTACAGTCCACCATGAAGGGAGGGCAGGCCAGGAATGCAAGCAAGAACTTAGAGGCAGAAACTGCAGCAGAGACCACGGAGGAATGCAATGGTGCTTACTGATGTATAATCATGGCTTGCTCAGTTTACTTATAGCAACTGAATCCACTAGCCTAGGGGTGGCACCGCCCACAGTGGACTGTCCCTCCCGGAAATGCCGCACAGACCAGCCTGATGGGAACAGTTCTTCAGTCCAGAGTCCCTCTTCCCAGCTATGCCTAGGGTGTCTGCCAAGCTGATAGATAACCAGGGAACCTCTCTCCTTTATTCTCCACATCTTGCCTGGTCACTGCTGCAGACCCTCTGTCTAGTGTTGGCCTCTGTGCTTTCCCCGGTTCTGTGCACTGCCTGGACTCTGCTTTCTTCCCTCCACCAGATGCAATTCTACAAGCTGCTCTGAAATCATTCTTGCACGTTGTTCCCCAGAGACAAATCAGACCTTCCCTTCAAGGTGACGTCACGATTAACTCACTTATCACCATTCCCTGGGAACACTGTCTGGTGATTAAAGATTTTCAGTCTCAAATCAAACTGCCTATGTTCAAACTACTTTGTGAAAGTCAGTAGATAGGTTTTCAGAGGTCTTAGATTTTCTCCCCTGTAACACGAGGGCCAGCTTGTTGGGGTTTCTGTCCTGCACAGTACCCCACAGCCAGCAAGTCCCAAAGAAAATCACACAGAGATCTCTGTAAGTTATAAAACTGATTGGCCCATTAGCTCAGGCTTCTTTCTAACTCTTATAACTTATATCAACTCATTATTCTTATCTATGTTAGCCACATGGCTAGGTACCTTTCTCAGCTGGGCAGCTCACATCTTGCTTCCTCGGTGGTCTGGGCTGGACTCCGGAGGAATGGGCTTCCTCCTTCCCAATATTCTCCTGTTCTTATCGCCCCACCTTTACTTCCTGTCTGGTTGACCTGCCTATTCTTCCTGCCTGTCCAATCAGCGTTTATTTAAAACATGATTGACAGAATACAGACAATTCTCCTGCATCACTCCCCCACTGGCAAAAAAGATACTGAATATTCTCTATGCCACAGGGTTTTATTGGGATGGTCCTTATTAAACACTGAACACAAGTTATCATGCTAACGACATTTCCTTTTTACCCCTCATGGGAATTACAGGGGTACAGGGGTTCAGATCTGCCCCCCTGCCCTCCAGAGTCCACCATCCCACAGAGGAACCAGACACGCTGCATTTGCTTATTTTTCTGTTGCTATAGCAAAATGACAAGTACCTGAAGCTGGGAAGAAAAATGGGACACACACACCCCACACATACCACACTCACACACATATAGTCGTATATCCCCAGCCTCCACACCAAACTCACACACAAAGGTTTATTTAGCTCGTAGCTCTGGAGGCACAAAGAACACGCAAGACCCAGCCTGGCTCTGGAGAGGGCCCATGGTGGACAGCACCAAGAGCAGCAGGAGGATACATGAAAAAAGGGATTGGATTTCCAGATGAGGAGCCAGAGAGGGGTCAAGCCATTCTCACAGCAGCTCAGGACTCCCACCAGGGTAACTTTAATCCCTTTCCTGGGCACCCATCCCCCAGGTCCTAAGAACCTCCATTAGGCCTTGTGCGGCGAACTTCTCGACCAGCGAGAAAGAACTGCCACCACACGAGGATTCTTCTCAGATCACACTTTAATTGGAGTGCCCTTGGTTGAAGGTGAGCAGAAAGCGAGGGGCAGGAAGCAAGGGGCACCAAGAGCACTAAAGCAGCTGCTTATATAGGGAATTGGCACACGGGTCGCCCTGTGATTGGCTGCCACCATCAGCTGACACCAGACTGCATTGGGATAGGCCCAAGGACCCTTATCCACCGCGCATGTGGGAAGCGGGGGACACGCAGCTCCCAAAGGCATAGCCAAATATGGAGTTGTTTATTTCCAACAAGACAGGATGTCGGCGCCATCTTGTAATGGCGATCCTGTCCGGCTCCCTACAGCCTTGTATCTCAGCAGCCTGCCTCCTCTCTCAGGGCCACAGAGTCCAGTCCTCCAAATCACAAGCCCCGGGAGAACAAACTCACACCTTGGCACATGTTAGAGCAACATTCTGTACAGAGTGTTGGAGTCAGTGCCACTTTGGTGGTGGGTGCTAGCCAGACCTCTGCTACTAGAGACCTATAGGCCTGTGGCCTGGAACATTCCAGAAAGGAGAGGAGACAACAGAACAATGGGCCATAATTAATAGGAGTGATGTGGGTACACTGAGCAATTAATCAAGCAACCCAGTGCTTGGATTAAATGGCTGACTCAGAGAGTTTCTGCATGTTGCAGAGGGAGTTTTTAAATAAATATATCGAGATGACCAACCCAGGAATGCTGGCCTTCTGCTGAGTCAGAGTGGGAGTGAGAGAGACAGGAAAAAGCAGATGAAATATTTAATGAGTGTTTCAAAGGATTTTAGTGTCTCACACTTGCTTATTTGGAATATAAATTCTGGGTAAAGAGGTCAGGGTCATGTTTCCACTGAGTGTCTGCTTTTAACATTCTAGACCTCATTCGAATGTCTCTACATTAATAGAGCCCTTTAACTCACATAAACTCTGAAGACAAGGACAAGAATTTCTCCCAGAAACACTTGACGGCAAGAACAGGGTTGGGTTTAACGGCCTGAGTCCAGGCTCAGGCGAGTGTGTGGAGTGTTTCTTCAGGAGTCTCTCCTACCTGGAAGGAGGCATTTCTACTTAACACCAAAACTAGAACTGGGCAGGGTAGTTCATACCTATTATAGCAATATGTGGAAGACTGAGGCAGGAGGATTGCTATGAATTTGAGGCTAGCCTTGGCAATAGGTGACAGGCCAGCCCAAGAATACATGAACAAGACTGTATGTCACACACACACACACACACACACACACACACACACACACACTAAAGATCGGAGTAGGCAATTATCGTCACAGGGCATTCCATCCCAGGCTGGGGGCAAACTCCATGCCAGCAGAAAACATGGGGCACAAGACTCAAAGAGGACATGGTACATGTTTTCCAGAAGCAAGTCAAGACTTAATCCTGAAGGATGACATTCAGGGCATCTTCCAGGACATATGGAACGGGCAGGCAAATGCGGCACTGCCCACTGAGGCAGGAGAAAGCCACCCAGTTTGTGAGTGGTGGTGAGAGGTGGAGAGTCACTCACCCAAGTCATCTGCAACCTCCGGGTCCAGGCGGTCCCCAAACACATGGGTCAAATAACCCAGAGAGAAGTTTAAAGCCCTATTTTTGTCTTTCCATTCTTTACCTCATTAAAAGAAATCAGGATTTTTTTTTCTTTCCTTTTGGCAAGGGGAGTGATGTTCCTCATGTATACCAGACCTACAGGAGGCCAGAGGCATGGGCCCCAGCGAACAGCCAGGAAAATCCTCACAACCTTCCCTCTCCCACCTGCCAGAGCCCCAGGGAACAAGGAGGCTGCAGAGGCCAGGCCCCCACCCTGCCCGGGCAGCATGCTGCGTGGCTAGCGGGGCCTGAGAACTTCACCTTTCACCTCAGCGCAGCTGTGCCAACAGTCACTCCCTAAGTGTCCTCTTCGTTTCTTGTTCCATTTAATTTCCCCTCTTGCGCATGTCTTGTGCTCTGTAGACAGCTCAGGTTTTAGGACCGTTGTTTATGTTTCCCCACTAATACACTCTAAGGCATTCTTCACTGTCTCTTCAACACACCAAATAAACTCCCTCTCTTCATCCTACGTCTTACCTTCTCTCTCATCCTCATCCCCGACTCCTCTTACTTCGTACTTGTAACCATCCATAGCATTAATCTCTAAAAATCTGTGGTCCCTACCAATAGCCCAACTTCCCCATCCAGATACTTTATCATCCTGAAATTAAAAGTTGTTTCTCAGAAAAGATCTAATACTTCTCCTATCCTTTCTTGCCTTATTTTCTTCCCAATCCCGTTCTTAGTAACGGAAACCCGACTGTGCTCCACTCTTCCCCTGTCTATTGTCTAAATAGGTACTGAAGTTTAGGGGCCTCTGCTGCTAACTGGCAAACACAGGAGGTACACAGTGGTGACACCCACAGCTTCAGATGCTCTGCAGCTAACATTCTTCTCAGGGAATAACAGAGTTCACCAGGGACCCTGAACTGAGGAATTATTTTCAGAACTACATACTAGTAGTTCTACATACACTCTAGTAAACTAAATATTATTTGAAAGCTGTGAATACTCTCTCTCTCTCTCTCTATATATATATGTGTGTGTGTGTGTGTGTGTGTGAATGTATAAATCTCAATGCAGTAATATATGAAATACACACACACACACACACACACACACAAAACGTCTCCAGAAACTATCAACTCTACAGCACTGTGAGAGTGCTAGGTTGCCCATAGTGGAACAGGCCTTTAATCCTAGCACTCTAGAAGCAAGAGGCAGTTGGGTTGAGGCCAGGCTGGTTTACATACTGAGTTCCAGGCTATCCTAGGCTACATAATAGGACTCTATCTCAAAAGAGAGTGCATATTAGTTGAAATCTCAGGCAGAAAACTCAAAACGAAGATTGTAAGTGTGACTATAGGCAAAGCAGCTGAATAAAATAAATAATTTAACATGCCCAGCAAAATGGCAGGATACAAAATTAGCATCCAAAAATCTGCAGCTTTCTTAGACAAATACACTGAGAAAGAAGTCCAGGCGGCAATCCCAATCACTATGGACTCGAAATGGACACCACCAACTAACTAAACACATCAGTTGAAACAAACCTAATCTAGACCTTCTGAAATATCTCTTTAGTAAAGCTTTAACACTTAAGGAAGACACCAGAAGAATGAAATACGTCATGTGGTCATGAATTAACAAGACTAATACTGTGAAAATGGCTTTGTACCAAAAGCAACTTGCTAGTTAAGTGCAACCCTAGACAAAATACAATCAAAATTCCTCAAAGAAATAGAAACAAACAAACGAAAAACAATCTTAAACTTTATATGGGAGCATAACAGACCCAAATAGCCAAAGCAGTTCTGGGCAAAAGGAATATTGTGGAACTTATCATCATCCCTGACTAGACTACACATCAATCACATTAAAAACGGTGCCATAATGACATAAAAACAGACATGTAGATTGATGGAATAGAACAGGGGGCCCAGATAAAAAGCCACACACCCGAATTTTTACAATATATATATGTATATGAAAAAAGAAACTCATTGGAGAAAAGTTGCAGGAAAAGTATGTCTAATAGAGATGAATGAAACCAGGTCTTATCTCTCACCTGCACCAGACTCAACTCTAGATGAATCAAGGACAGCGGATAAAGAAAAGAAACTCTGAAACTGCCAGAGAAAATACGGGAAATACATTCTATGATACAGGCAAAGGTAAGGATGTTTTGAATAGGGTTCCAATCTTCAATACATAAGGCTGATAGTCACCAAATGGAGTTTCATGAAGTTAAAAGGCTTTTGTATAGGAAATGAAAAGAATGTCAAGTAAAGAGAAAGCCTACCGAACGAGGACAAACCTCTGCCATCTGCACATCCAACAGAGGACTAATATCTAGAATACACAAAGAACTAAAATACTAAGCATCAAGAAAAAAAAAACTAATTTAAAATGGGTCAGAGAATCAAACAACAAAAGAAGAATACCAACAAACAAACCATAAACAAACAACAAACAAAAAAGTTTTCTAATTCAATAGCCATCAGAGAAGTGCAAATTAAAACTATGTTCAGATTCCATATGACCCAGTCAGAAAGATGATCACCAAGAAAACAAACAATGACAAATGCTGCCGAAGACACAGGGAAAGGGGGTGTTTATACACTGTTGGTGACACAGCCACTCTGGAAAAGTATGGCAGTGCCTCAGAGCACTAAAACTTAGAACAGCCAAATACTCCATCTCTATCACTTCTGGGAATATACCCATAGGATTCCACACATGCAGGGCAAAAGGGGGAAAAGTCATCAGCCATATCACCCAGCGATGAACACTGACCTCCCAGGGAAGGCGTGTCCACAACTGAAACAGTGGCATGGCTGTTAGGGGCCACCCAGCTACCTTCTGGTTGCCTTTGTGACACTGCAGGAAGAATCTGCGTCTGGAACTATGAACCTCACTGTCTCAGTTTCACTTCCATTTCTGAGATAAAACATCCTGGCCCAAAGCAACATAGAGGAAAAGGGGTTTATTTCAGCTTAAAATGTCAGGTTACACCACCCTTATATGGGAAAGCCAAGTCACAAACTTCAAACAGCTAGTCACAATCATATCCATAAATATGAGCAAAGAAAGGCATGCATGTATGCTGCCTGATTGCTAGCGCATGTCCACCTCTATTTCCCTATTTTTATCCAGTTCAGGATCCCTGCTTAGGGCAAGTATAGCCGGCAGTGGACTATGTTTTTCCATGTCAATTAACCAAAGACAATGCCAGACAGACATGCCTATAGGCCAACGCAATGTAGACACCCCCTCACTCACTTTGTCTTCCCAAGTGATTTTAGGCTGTGTGTTGTTAACAAAACTAACCTGGTCTCAGTGCAACTTTTTTGAGTAATTGTCTTAGACACTGTTCTATTTCTGTGAAGAGATACCATGATCAAGGTAAATTTAATAAACAGAAGCATTTAACTGGGGGCTTGTTTACAGTTTCAGAGGTCGGTTCATTATCATCATGATGGGGAGTATGGTGGCACATACGGTGCTGGAGAAATAGCTGGAGAAAAGCTTTATATCCTGATCTGCAGGCCAGGAGAAAGAGAAAGAAACTGGGATTGGCTTGGGCTTTTCAAACCTCAAAGCCTGCCCCAGTGACACACTTCCTTCAACAAGCCCACACCTCCTAATCCTTCTAATCTTTTCAATTCTACTTCCTGGTGTCTAAGCATTCAAATATGTGAGCTTGAGGTGCAGGTTTATTCAATCCACCGCACAAATGTACCCTGATTTTTATATTTTTGATTTTTCAAATGTCGATGACATGAATGCACTTTTCTTTGTTGTTGTTGTTGTTTTTCAAGACAGGGCTTCTCTATAGCTTTGCAGCCTGTCCTGGAACTAACTCTTGCTGCCCAGACTGGCCTCCCAAGTGCTGGGATTAACATCATGCACCACCATCACCCGGCATGAATGCACTTTTCATTAAACAATGATCACTTTATGAAGTCTATCCAGCTCCCCTAAGAGGAAACAAAACCTTTAAACAACAAGGACACCACCATGACCACATTTATAAGTATTAAATCCTTGTGCAGGAAAAAGGACTTCATCTAAAATTGCATGTCGTTGGTGAACTGGGCACCCTCTTCTATGGATTTAAGGCTGAGGAGGGTGTACCTCAGAAGACTACAAGTCCAATGCCTTCAATCTCTTGATTCTGCTTTCTGCTCCATGGGGCCCGTTAGTCTAGAAAGAGCATAGGCAAAAGCGAGAAAACACAAGGGCTCTCTGTGAATTCACCCTGAACTTGCATCATGAGAGGCAGATCCAGCCACATATATAAAACTCAATAAAAATTTGTTTCTACATCTCTACTTTGCAGTTGTCTAATTATATTTAAGATATAAGGATTAAAACTGACATATGGCATACTAAGTACCTATTTTATTCACACATACCAATGTGTCTATGGGGGTGCTAAGTAGATAAAGACAACGTGGACCAGAGGTAGGCATGGATATAAGTAGGTCATAGGTCTGTTTTCTCTATTTTGAGTCACTGGGCCATGAAATCTAAATAAATTATTTCTAAATGGCGTTATCAAGTGATAAGTAAGCTCTGATGGTGTCTCTTTTTAGATTTTTATAGATTTCT
The DNA here is from genome assembly GCF_000317375.1 of Microtus ochrogaster. Lineage (NCBI taxonomy): Eukaryota > Metazoa > Chordata > Mammalia > Rodentia > Cricetidae > Microtus > Microtus ochrogaster. The sequence goes on along the minus strand of NW_004949225.1, from coordinate 512,683 downwards.
AAGTTCCAATCATGACTTTGCTTTGTCCTCGGAAAGGTGTTCTCCTCCCAAAGAGAAATGGGCTCCATCACAGATGCTGGGCTTTACTAGACAGGCCATGTTTCCCTCTTCCTGGTCCCTGCCTCCTCTTCCATTTGTCTTTCCTTTCTAAAGCATACACTTTTGTAGTCTTCTGTAACTGCTCAAATGAACTCACTAAAACACCAATGGAGAAAAGGAAAACAACTTACAATTCTATAACTTACAAACCTTCTCCGGCTACATTCTCTCAAAGTTTGGGTGATTCAATAGTTAATTAGGAAAGACGCAGAACTGATATGAAATTCATATACTATTGAAATACAGATCGGTTTTAAAATCAGGCCAACTGGGAATAATGATGCATGCCTTTAATCCCAGAATTCAGCAGGTAGAAGCAGGAGTATATCTTTGAATTCAAGGTCAGGCTGCTCTATATTTTGAGTTCCAGGACAGCCAGAGCTACATAGTGAGACCCTGTCTCAAGAAGGCTAATGAGAATAAACTTAGGCTTGTGAGCCAGGTTTTAATACAATAAATGCTTTAGGATTGAAGAAATAGGACAACTTTTCATACTGGATTTATTTATTGAAAATGGTAATAAATTGGAAATACTTTTTCTATGTCACTAATTAAATAACCATTTAAGTGCAAACTCTCTGTGGCCACACACATAAACCTACTCAATTAAAGGCAGGACAATTTCAGGAAGCAGAGGCAGGAGGATCTCTGTGAGTTTGAGGACAGCCTGATCTACACAGAGAGTTACAGGCCAGCCAGACTTCTACAGTGAGACCTCGTTTCAAAAAAAAAAAAAAATCAGAACAAATTAGTAATACTTTTGTTCAGCCACAGTATAACCAACTAAACCACAAGTGTATTTTCAAATTAGTTTTTAACACACTAAACTTCGTGCAAAAAGTTAGTAACTGCTTTATTAACTTCAGAACAAGAACCCAGAACAAGAACTTACTGGGCGAGCCAGGACTTTCTCTCCTGTCCAAAGCTCACATCCGCTGCACAGCTGGCTCAGGACCACAGTCTATGGTAAAGCACACAGTGCAGGAGGCTCATCGGCTTGAGTCTCCACAGCATCGCGGTGAGAATGCATGGGCCATCCACTAAAATACACCAGTGAGCCGGTTTGCTCATCTTAAAGCAAAGGGCAGAGAATCTTGGAGACACGGACAGAAACTCAATCATTCAAACTCAGTCAGACATTCTCCCCCTCTTCCCAGTACTTTAATGAGTGTGATGCAGATGGCAAGCAGAGAAAAGAGGCCACACCACCTAGTGTGAGAGGTAAGCAAACCAGCTTCAGTCCAGTCTGATTTGTGTTAATTCAAACAATTAAAAAAATACCCATATTGCTTTGCAGCAAGATACCTAATTTTCAGAATTCCTCTTCAAAGATACAACTGGTTTGGAAGCTTCCTTTAAAGCCATGGTTCTCAACCTGCAGGTCGTGACCCGTGGGGGGGGGGGTCACCTAAGACCATCTGCATAGCAAATATCTACATTATGATTCATAACAGCAGAAAATTACAGTTATGAAATAGCAACGGAAATAATTTTATTGTCGGGAGAGAAACTGTATTAAAGGGTCACGGCATCAGGATGGTTGAGAACCGCAGAGGTAGAGTCGCTCCAAACCACATGGTTGATGAGCCCACTAAGCTGACAGCAGATCTCAGGAAAGGCAGAGGAGGCACTGGAGAAGAATAAGAAATTCCTGTAACAACCCCCTTTCACCAAGAACTGAACCACAGAATTCATCCCAAGAAATCAAAACAAAAAATACACCCCCAAACAAAAAAGCCAAACATCCACGGCTAGTAGGTCAATGCACACGGAAGGACAGCCTGCCTGGAAGAGCTCAAACCTTCCAGAGAGGCCCAGGGTCAGGACATTTAAAAACTGGGCTTCCTTGGAGCTGTTTCCTCATCGCTGCCGTGGAAACTATTACAGAGCCTGCCCCTGTGTTTGCGCGCGGATTAGAGGAGCTGCCTGTTGTTTTGTGTGTGACAGATTGCTTGGCACACACCACACATTCCATAATCGTTACCTCTTACTATCACTGTGATGTCTCATCAGCTCGGCGTGTCCTTATTTTATCTTAGGAAGCCACTTTCTGCTTTTCCAAACACTGCTGAAAATGGCCTTCTATTCATATCGCCTTTCAAATCAGAGCGTTTTAGTCAACTCAATACAGAGCCAAACGAGTGTTTTGAAATACTACATTAAAGAGACTGAAGTCCATTCCAGAGCGCCGCAAGGCTGCAATGAAGCAGACTGTTGGAGAGAGATTTCAGACTGCGTAATTGCTAGGTCTGCTTTGGGAGAAAGGGAAAACCTGTCTCCACTTATAGTCCACCGTGCGTTCTCAACGCCTTGTAGAGAGAGTTCTGCTGCTGTCTACGGGGGCAGGCTTCAAAAGCCTGAAGACAGCCATCATGTCCTAGTTAAGACTCCCTTCCTCCGGAGCTTACGGTTCCCAGTGGCTCTGTCCCTTGGACAGCATGATTTGAGGAAGCCAGCGTGAGTTCTCCTTGTCCCCCCTGAACAACTGTGTATTGTGTTTGCAGCTTCCTGTACCACACTTGCATTGCGTTTCCCAGGGTGGAGGCTAGGATACCGGAAGAATCTGGAGACAACACATCTGCATCAGCCCTGTCTTGTGGGATGGGGCCCCATTTACAGCTGTGTGATCAATAAAAGGCCAAGCATCTTGAAATAATGGCTCACGTCTCTCAGCCTGTTCCTACTTAGGTAAAGAGCAGCCAGCTGGAGCAGTGGAAATTTGAAGAAAATCGGATTTGGATGTATGACTGATGAGCAAAATTTAAAGTACTAACAGGTCTTTAAAACAATGGATGTCCGGAGGGTTCAATCTTAGTTGATAAGGACAAGGACTTTCTGAAGGATGGACCTATGCCCTGGTCACAATTCACATGACAGGGTAAACTTCACCCCTGCCCCCAGATTCCTAAGTTATCACAGCTTCCTCCTGAGTTCCCCAAGGCAAGCTAGTTCCCTTTTTTTTTTTTTTTTTTTTTTTTTTTTTTTTTTTTTTTTTTGTTTTTCGAGACAGGGTTTCTCTGTGGTTTTGGAGCCTGTCCTGGAACTAACTCTTGTAGACCAGGCTGGTCTCGAACTCATAGAGATCCGCCTGCCTCTGCCTCCCGAGTGCTGGGATTAAAGGCGTGCGCCACCACTGCCCGGCAAACCATTATGTGGTTGCCAGGAATCGAACTTCTGACCTTTGGAAGGGCAGCCAATGCTCTTAACCACTGAGCTATCTCTCCAGCTCTAGTTCCCATTTCAATTACTGTCAACACTGCATTCAAACATTAGAGCACTTTATATCTCACAACTCTGGGTTTTGTTTTTACTTTACATTTATATTTTATTTTATACCCAAACAGCCACAGCACAGCCTGTGGGCAGAAGTCAGAGGGCAACTGGTGATGGCAATTTCTTCTCTTCTACCATGTGTATTCGGGGTCTCCATCCAATCATCAGGGGATTCTGGCTCTCCGACTCCAATCATCAGGGTGGGTGACTGCCTTTACTAGCTGAGTTATCTCCCTAGCCTGTATCTGGTTTGGGTTTTAATAATTTTGCTTTTCAATTTTATCTCTCATTTTATGTGTATGAATGTTTGTCTGCATGTATGTGTGTGTGCCGTGCATGTGTGTGGTATCTACAGATGTGAGAAGAAGGCAGTGGATCACTTGGAACTGGAGTTATGGGTAGTTGTGACCCAACCACACAGGAGCTGGGAACCAAACCCAGGTTCTCTTGCAAGAGCAACAAGTGCTCTTAACAGTGGGACCATCTCTCCAGCCTGTTTTATTATTTTACTTTTAATCTTTTTATTGCTGTGTGTGAGTGTGTGTGTGTGTGCTATGAATGTGTGAATGTATGGTGCAATACTGTTAATCTCAGCCAGATGTGTGACATCTGGTCCAGGCAGAGGAGGCTTCGAGCATCTTTAAGCTCCCTTAGTTAGGGTTACTGCTGCTATGATAAAACTCTCACAGGAAGCATTTGTAGAGGACAGGGTTTCTTTTTTTTTTTTTTTTTTTTTTTGGCTTACACTTCCACATCATAGTACATGATCAAAGGAAGTCAGGGCAGGAATCGGAAGGCAGGAAGTGTCGCAGAGGCCACAGAGGGGTGCTGCTTATTGGCTTGCTCAGCCTGCTTACTTATAGTATCAAGGACTACCATCTCAGGTGTGGCACTGCCCAGGGTGTTGTGCCCTTCCATCTCAGTTACTGATCAAGAAAATGTTCAAAGACTTATCCATAAGCCAATCTGGTGGGCATTTTCTCACTCGAGGTCCCCTCTTCCCAGATGACTCCAGCTTCTGTCAGCCAACAAAATAATTGACTACTTGGGGCCACAAGAGAACCTTCTTCCGTCATTTTTGCCAGAGTTCACTTCCTGAATATACATAAGGGTTGGTCATCAGTCTCTGCTCTTGTTCTTGCTGATCTCTGTATAAAAGAATGTTTTTACCCAATTTTTCAATAAACTTCATCAAATTTAAGATCTCGATGACTTCATCCTGTATTCCCATGGGCTC
>NW_004949225.1:484362-505189 GCF_000317375.1 Microtus ochrogaster | reverse complement strand
TAGCTCTGTAGACCAGGCTGGTCTCGAACTCACAGAGATCCGCCTGCCTCTGCCTCCTGAGTGCTGGGATTAAAGGCGTGCGCCACCACCGCCCTATAACCTTTTAAAAGTAAACTTGATTAGGTGTTGATCTTTTGTAGATAGCAAAACCTAAACAAACTAAAACCAACTTTCTAAAATGCCCTTTTAAATGGGAACCGAGGGATCAGACACTTTTCAAACCCATCTCCCACTTGTTAAGTTTATAAACTCCATGATTATAAAACAAACCTAACCAGAAAAATTCTTTAAAGTAAAATACCTGTTTGGGAGGGATGAAGCCTCAGTGTAGATCAATATTTCTCATCTGGGGCCGATTTTGCCTGCGGAAACATCTGGCAATGACTGAAGGCGTCTCTGGCTGTCCGTACTGGGAGGTACTGCCCACACGGCGTGGAGAGAGCATCCGGCAGTCTGAGCTGGTGTTCCTCAAAAGGCATGGTTCGTATTTCACTGCATGCTTACAGCGCTTTTTCTCGTCTCTGGTTTCCAGGCTATGTGTACTCGGACTTGGGTTGGTTGCTTTGGGCTTGTCTAGTCTGGATTCAGTAAGCTTGGGTGCATAGGCTACGTCATTTGCTAACTTCGGGATATTTTCTTGTAATTTTCCTCAAATAGTTATTCCCGTATCACACTTTTTCTCCTCTCTCTCAGAAATGCTGATGATGCAAACATTGGAAACACTGTGTGAAAGGTCCCCACGGCTTGTTCACTCTTCTTTCTTGCTGTTCGCATTAGGTCATTTTTCTTCATTTGAACTTCCCTAGTGCGCCCTCGGTTAGCTCCGCTTTGCTAGGGAGCCCGTCTACTGAGTTTTAAAGTTTGGTTACTAAATTTTTTCAGTTAAAATATTTCCCGATGGGGTTCAGCAGTTAAAAGTACTTTGGTGCAAAGCCCAACAGCCCAAATTCAATCCCTGAAGCCCATGGTGGAGGGAAAAACTGGCTCCTATGACCTCCACACACGCCCTGACAAAGGTGTTCCTCCCTCAATCTCTTCCCTATACATAAGAATAATATTTAAAAAAATAGCTTCCAATAATTTTATTCACTTTTAAGAGTGTTTGATCTTACTTCTAGAATATTCTTCTAATGGCTGCTGTGGAAACCTTAAGTAGCCCAAGCATCCATAATAGCTCAGCATGGCTGTATCTTGTTTTTTTCCTTCATGCCTTCCTGGCTTCCTTGATCTCTTCTAGGTTGAGTAATTTGTGTATTGTATTCCAGATATTTTCAATATTATGTCTCTGGGCCTTAGTTGAATCAACTCTAAACTTTAGTATTTCTGTTTTATCAGGAAACCCAGCTGTTTAGACTTGGGTTACAAATTCTGGCCAGCCTTGTATAAGTTGCGGTTCCCATGTTAATTCTGTTTCCAGCATCTTTGTGCTGCTATTTAAATCTTCCATCATACTTAATACACAGTGACCACTCAGGATCCTGGCATGAATCCAATACTTAGTTCAGTCCTCAAGCCTTTGTGGGTACACTATTAGAGATCAGATCTGCTGTGTGCAATGGCGGGGGGAGATTTAGGAAATCTGTCACTGCAGTCTCCGCGACTCTGGTTTTCTAGGTTCCCCCTTCTGGTCCTCTAACTAGAGAACCAGGAGTCTATGCTATTGTTCTGTTCCATTTCTTTCTATTTCTTCCTCACACACTGAATGTCTGAGACCACAATCAGTGTTTGCTAACTCATGGGTAACCAATGCTCCCAGGGAGGGCAGTTTCTCTCTTCAAAAAGACCTTTAGAGGATTGTAGTCCCTGTTGCAAGATGTTTGAGTACTCAGTGGTAAGGAACAGCAAAGGAAACTTTGAATAGCAAAAATCATCATTACACGGTTCTCTCCCCTTTCTGGTCTTTGAATCACAGCCCAGAGCCTCTTCTTCAGGTCTGCGTGTTCATGTCTACTGTCTGCTTCCAGGTTCCTCGCTGTCAGGCATCTGGGCTGAGAGATACTGAGGGGGAAACGGGAAACACTGCTGATCTGGCAGAATTTTAAAGTCTGGTCTTTCATCTACCCTCCTACTAGTTAGCCTTCAGATTGCTGCTGTAGGCACTGTGTTTACGTCGGACGGACTCACTTAGTGGGAACGACACGGTGGACTATGCTGACTCTGTTTACTGAGAGCCTGCATTTACCTTTTGATCCCATCTTTCCTTTTTGGTGAGCATGGATATCGACCTATCATTTAGCTTTCGCTATGTAACAAAGCACATTTCCCTTAGCTCATGATTCTTCGAGTCAGCTGGGAGATCGCTCTGTGATAGGCTGGTGGGGCCACATTCTCTCACGTCTGTGGTGCACTGGCAGCTGGATGAGGTAAGATGCTCTAATTCGTACGTCTAGGAGCCGGCTAGCTGTCACTTAGGACGTCTGTCTCCTTTCATGTGGTCTCACTCACACGAAGGATAACTAGGACTTGTTTCCAGGCTGGTCTCCGGGATCCAGACAGCATCATGAGAGGGCAAGATCCAGGGATGAAGGAACTTCCAGCATCCTGCCTGTCTCACATCCACGGGTGTCCCAAGTCACACAACCTGAAGTCAGTGTGGCTGAGGCTTGCTGACGGCAGATGTCAGGCAGACCATCACTGGGACAGTTCTGTGTACAACATGTCACAACCAAGTGTGTATTCAAGAGAGTATGGGACACATTTAAGCCACTGTTTTTTCAAGAAATATCTTCATTGTATAGAAAACGGTAGGATCGTCACTTGCCTTCAGGAAACTTTGCTCCGTTGCCTTTTGACATTTAAAACCATGCTCAAGACCCAATATGTTCTTTTGGGGAATAAGGATTGTTTGTGTGCTTGTAGAATTCAGTCAAGCCTGAAAGTACCACTAAGATAAATTTGAAACACTTTTAAATAGAAAATACTTCTACTTATAAAATAGGTATACTCCTTCTATTCTCAAATTGTATTTTATTTTTAGTCCTCAGTTTCCTCAGGGGTTGTTTATAGCATCTTCTCTACTTTCTGCAAATTATGTGCTCCCAACAGACATCTCAGCACTTGGGAACACAGCCACAGCTACAGAGGACCTGGACCCAAGAACCTCATAACACCCTGCTCCCTTCCTCCCAATGGGGCTGTCTGCAGCCACACCAACTGAGACATCTGCTCTCCTAAGAGTCCCTTGCCAAAGACCAATCTTCCTGTCAGTCCTTTGGATCCCTTTCGGCCAGGTTATACCTGTTTTCTCCAAGCCCAGCCTTTGGATCAAGGCTCATGAAGGCCAAGGATCAACCTTGGAGGCTTCCTCGGGAGCTGGTCACCTTGTTTTCTGAGACAGAATTTCTCACAGGCTTGGAGCTCATCAAGAAGGTTAGGCTGGTTAGTCAGTGGGTCCCAGGGTTGTACCATGTCCATCTCCCCAACACTGGACAAGCATGGCACCCAGCATTTTCACATGGGTTCTGAGGGAATCAAATTCAAGTTCTCAAGCTTGCGTGGTAAGTGCTTTACCAAACAAGCTATCTTCTCGCCCAGTTTCCCCGTTTTTCTGTGATGCCTTCTGCTCACTCTTTTTAACTACTTATGTTTAAAAACAAACACCAAACGAAAACTTGATGGTGTCCAAGGCAAGAAACTAACACATGTACTTGAAAACAAAACCTTTCCTGGTCCCATATTCTTCCTTTAAAACCCACACACTTCCACCATGACTCTCTCTTTACAAGTGAACTTCTAGAAAACACTGCACATATTTCATGGGATAGCTTGCTATAGTGGTCCATGAAAGAACAGAGAGCCTGTCCAGCGACGAGGCCCATGAGTCTTCTTACTTGACCCTTGCCTCTGAAATAGGGGACTATTTCCCAGGACCACCTATGATTTCTTTCTCTGGGGAAGTAGTTCACATGGGATTGTTTAGATCTGGCCCTGTAAATACTGTATTGCGCTAATAGGCTCCAGGCTTTATGGTATATGGATACCATTCATTGCTTGTTTCTAATCAGATGTAAGTTTTTATCCATTATTTTATTCTCTCATGAAAAATCTGCTGAACACCTAGCATGTGACAGTCACTGTGAACAACACACACACACACACACACACACAAATTGTCCCTTGGGAGTTTATATGCAAAAAGTGCAGACACCAAAAAGCATATATGGAATGTGTCAGAAGGGACTAAGCCCATCCACCTCTTTCTCTCTCTGTGTCTTTATAAATAGATGAGAGAGAGCTATGAAAGGGAACTTGGGGTGTATACTTTCACTCTGAGAAGAAGGAGTCTGTGAAAGGATCTGACAGAGGAATAATGGCAGACACTTGAAACCGAAAGGATCGCTCTGGTTCCCTTTATGCGTCTGCCTTGTCATTTATCATGACTGCTCGGGAGACCGGGTAGTTAAAGCCTCCATCTAGCTGTTTTCTTATTCACAGACCTTATTTCATTCTTCACCCTAACACTGGAAATTCAAAGTATACATTTTAACAGGACCTGAAGCATCAGCCAGGTCCTGATTAGTATCTGGGGACAAACTCTTTATTGTATATATTGCTTTCCCCTTCTTTAGACATTAGCCATTGGTACAATCTGGACCATGTTGTTTCTCTTAAGGTTTCAGTTTATAAAATAATTATAATTATTTATATTGGGCATCTCCTTTATACAGAAAATTTAAGTACACAATCCAAAATTCACAGAGAGGCAAATAGAAGAAGATAAAACTAACTTAAGAGAAACCCCCACAAGTTTTCAAGTGTTTCTTGGCAACTAATCTCAAGGTAATTAATTATTGGTTCAACTACTGACACTTAAGCATTGGCACCAAAGTAATACACCATATGGACAGCGCTTTCAACATCGCTGACATCAGTTGGCTTTTCTTTATTATGTAATGCATTTTCAGCGAAACGCACACGGATCACATGCTTGACTCGCTCTAAGACTTTGATAAAGCTTCAGAGCAGATGGCAAATTGCTCATCTGGAGCTGCTCACAGGCTTACCTTCCAGCCAGGTGAAACAGACATCTCTTGTTGCTAAGCAACAAAGCGACTATAGGACTCTAAGAAAACCACAACCAGCTATTATCATTCATAGAGCCTTCACAAGGGCCGCCATCTTGGTATGCAATTCACAAAAACCAACTGAAACTATTTTACAAAAATACTTTAGAAAATTCTGCCATTATAAGAAACAACAGTTCAGCTTCATATTTCTAGAAGAACAAACTAGCCATAAAGTTGCGAAGACTCAAGAGAACCAACAAGTAGCGGCAGCTTGGGCTTTTCTTACTTATTTATCCCGGCTATATCAATAATTCATCTGTCCTTTGAGGTCACCAAAGTACCATTTAATTCTTCTGCTACAGTGCACTAAAACACCTTGGAAAAGTTCTTGTTATATTATTTACGAATGTTGCATAAGCATATTAACTCACATCCGGTAGCTCTCTGCTAATAAAAAAACAAAACAAAAAAAGCCAAAACTAGTCCATTTACTTTTCAAGGAACCTATTACTGGATATCACAGCCATGACCAGCATCACTCCGGGGTAAGTTACAGCCATGACCAGCATCACTCCAGAAACTCAAAAGGTTAAGACCGGCATCCAAGTTGTGAAAGTCTGAGGCCACCCTTGACCTGGCAAGTCTTTTCAGTTACACAACACAAGTTAGATGTCACTGGTACATAGAGATTCAAATGTCCAGTTACAGGAAAAAGTCTGGAGTCAGGCAAACAGTGCTACACACCATGAGCGCATCAAATACCCTATTTTGAGGGGCTGTTTCCAGATAGGAGAAATGCTAATGTTTTACATGAAAAGGGCAGGTTGCCAAGCACATGGAAGTCAGAGGGCCAGCCTGCAGGAGTTGGTTCTCAGTCCACAAGGAGGGTTCTGGGAACCGAATTCAGCTTCATCAGACTTGGCCTCAAGCACCTTTATCTGCTGAGCCATCGTACTGGCCCCTCATAGACTTTTTCTCAAAACAAGGTCAGAGCCTTGGAGACTGGCAGTAGACTAGTGGGTTTATGTGAATTAACTTCAGCTAAAGCATCTGTTTGCAGAGTGACGTACTTTAAATGCTCTTGATGTCAGCATGCCTTTATCCCACGAAATAACTCTGTACTGGAGCATAGAAATAGATACTGCTTCTTTTTGATAAAAGCAAATTGAAAGACTATGGGTCTTAGTAGTAATCACCCCTTCCTGCCAGACTAAGCAACACACTCAGTGGTCAGCGAGGTGGGCTAATTTACCTTACAAGTCTAAGTCTGAAAACCCACGTACTCTGGCCAGAGAAGGGCTATTCCCAGTGGTCCGAGGCCAGTCTCAGCTACTTGAATGTGGATGACCAGCAGATTGTCTCCGTCCACAGATAGCTTTCTTTGGGTTTTCAAAAAAGAATTTTCATTACATTGGTTCTCTGACCATTTCACAAACATTCTGGTTGCCCTTGCCACCCACCTTCTTCTACCCCCTCCCCCATCCTCTCCCTTTCCCATATATGTCTTTTTGTTTGGTGACCCACTGAGTTTACCGAGCACCACTTGGGAGCCTGGTGAGCTCACCTATGGGTACCCAACTAAAGACAATGATTTCTCCTCCCCCAGAATTCTCCATTAGCCCCTGTTCAGTAGGGAGTGATAGGGGTCTATAATCCCTCCCCGGTCATACAATAATAGGCACACTGTAATGATACTTCATTTGTATTTTAATAAGTAATGCTTGCCTGAGGATCAGAAAAGTAAAAACAGCCATACTGGCCAGCCTTACAGACCAGGCAGCAATGACACACACCTTTAAGCCCAGTACGCACACTAGTTGCCATAGAAACCAGGTGGCAGTGGTGTACGCCCTTAATCCCAGAACTAGAGAGAATTATAAAATGGGGGCAGACAGCTCTCAGGCAGTCTCATTCTGAGATTCCTGGAGGCAGGATTGTCATTTTTGAACTGAGGTCAAGGTAAGAGCCAGTGACTGGCTGCTTTGCTTTTCTGGTCATCAGGTTGAACTCCAATATCTGTCTCTGAGTTTCTATTAACCGTGTTTCAGCATCTAATAAATAAGCTTCTCCTCAGTTGTGGAGTTCTGACTTAGGTGACAGAACCAGGCATTAATTCTCTCCTGTGGAATAGGCCTCCGGTCCACGGAGAGCTCATGGTTGCCCATGTAACACTCATGACAATGGTTCACTGTAGTAAAAGCTGCGGGCTGTGTTCCTGCCGCTCCAGCTCCTGGTCGCCTGGCTAGCTTTAAACCCGAAATAACAACATACAAACTGTATTCATTTAAACACTGCTTGGCCCACTAGCTCTAGCCTCTTACGGGCTAATTCTCATATTTTGCCTAACCCATTTTTAGTAATCTGTGTAGCACCAGTCTCACCAGGAAAGATTCAGCATGTCTGACCTGGCGGCTTGCTTCATCGCGTCTGCCCGGGAGAGGGGAGCATGGCCTCTGAGCTCACTTCCTCTTCCTCCCAGCATTCTGTTCTGTTTACTCCACCCACCTATGTTCTAAGCTATGAGGCCAAGCAGTTTCTTTATTACTTAACCAATGAAATCAACAGATTGATATATGACACTTCCACATCAGTTCACCATTGGGTACCTTGCTTGTCAGGTTGCTACTGCATATGTTTCACAGATAATTAAGGCTCTTTTTGGTTTTTCTCAACTACTAACCTGTATAGTACACCTTCAGGCTCTAAGAAAACCAGTCAGTAGGGAGAAGTTTCCAGTTCAGTTTGAAATTGATTTTTCTGTGTATGGTGATGAAGGTCCTTGGCAACAGGTTCTTACCAACCAATTCTGGTCAGCAACCGGGAAGAAGAGCAATAGCATATAGTGTTTTGTGGGGACTGGGGGCTTTTCTGACCAGTCCCTCGCTTCTAAGGAGGATTCCACATGAGGGCTTTAGCACTGAGACTTCTGTAATTTCCTCCTTGCCCCTCCAATTCCTTCCACAACCTTCCCATTGCATCTTCTTCCCAACCCCATGTTCTCTTTCTTCTTTAAAACAATCCACTGAGTCCAGTTGGCCCCTCATGTGCAGGGGTGTAGCACCAGCCATAGTACATGAGCAGCCTACCAGGCACCATATTCTTGAAGAAAAATGGATTCTTCTTCCCCCAGCAACTATCAATATTCAACAACTCCTTAACTCAGGAGCCCCTCCCTGCCATCTGCGGTAGAGCTCCTCACCCGCTTGGTCTCACATGGGTCTTATGCAGGCAGCCACAGTGGCAGTGCCTTCCTGGGTACAATGGCTTTGTCACATACCCAAGTCACTTTTCACAGTGGTCTTCTTCGACCTCTAGCTCTTAAAACATCTCTGCTCCCCATCCAATTATGTTCCCCGAGCCTTGGGAGGGGTGGTGGGGATACAGACGCTCCAGTTAGACCTGAGTCCTCCAGCACTGATTAATCATCCTCTGTATCTTGACCAGTTGTGAGTCTCTCTCTATTAGCCATCCTCTGCAAAAAGAAGCTTCTCCGATGAGGGCTGAGAGCTGTACTTACGACAGTAACCCTTGGGTGCTAGGATTAGGGCTCTCCAGACGTGCAGGCATTGATTTCTTACTCTTCTGAACTTTTATTTATTTTGTAAATTTTTTATGGTTTATTTAACTTTATTTTATGCGCATTGGTGTGGAGGTGTCAGATCCCCTGGAACTGGATTTTCAGACAGTTGTAAGCTGCCATGTGGGTGCTGGGAATTGAACCTGGGTCCTCGGAAAGAGCAGTCAGGGCTCTTAACCACTGAGCCATCTCTCCAGACCCTGAACTTTTATTTTTAAATTACCTTACACAGCAGTATGTTTCTCATATAATTGTGGGGTTTGGGTAACCCTCTCCTAGTGCATCTTCCTCTTCCTCACTCCCTCCCACCCCCATGCCTCCTGAACCCCGCCCCCCAGCCCTCCTCCCTAAGGTATCCCCCAGTCCATTGGCCCTCTCCTAGATTCTGCAGGCACTGCAAGTTAAATCTACAAATCCAAAGATTCAGAACTGGGACACACGTATGAGAGACGACAGCACATGGCATTTGTCTTTCTGTGCCTGGGTCACCTCACTGAACAAAGTTGTTTTCCCCAGCTTCATCCATGTATTTGCAAATTTCGTTTTTCTTTGCAGATGGAAAATTTCTGTTGTCCTACATTTTTATTATTCGTTCATCAGCTGATGGACACCAAGGCTGATTTCATTCCCCAGCATTGTGAATAGAGCAGCAAAGGCTAAAGGTGACCAAGTGTCTCTGTGTTAGCATGTGGAGACCTTTGGTCTTTTACTCACTGCTCAGAGGTAATATAGATTTTGCAAGAAAGGAATACAGTCCAAACCAGTGCCCTAATCTCAAAGTGTTTTACCATTTACATAAAGTGACATGAACAGTTATTGCCCCGCCCCCTGAAAAACCTAAGTAAGTTGATAGTAGCTACAAACTGTCTCACGCCTCTGAGCAAAGGCAAAAGTGTATAGAAAGCATGGCTCTTCGACTTGAGCACATCCTTCCATCACCCCAAAATGTGGCTCATAGTGTCTGTCCATGAGTAAGAGGATTGGTGAGCTGGTACACAGGGCTAAGCCCCCTTCATCATGAGCAAGGGGCAACTCACAGAAATCATGTCATTGTTATTGATAAAGGAAAGAAACATTATGCTTGTACAATTAAGTGAAACAGAGACAGATACAGATATATTAATAATTTGAAAACAGTTCATGAATAAACCACAGCTTTGAAGGTACTCTGAGACACAGGGATGATTTAGGACAGTCAAACGCAGCCACTTTATAGCTCCCCCTGAACTACACATGCCTATGAACATGTGTAAGCAAGATCTTATGAGCAGGCATTTACATAAACGGTTCCTATGATGTGGCCCGTGACTGTGACTTCTGACGTGGGCCACATTTTCACATGCAGCCTGTGAGCTGCATACCTGCTGTCGGGAGCAGCAAACCAGAAGCAGGACACCTTCTTTCAGGGGCGTGGTGAAAAGGAGGAGGATCTCTGGACCCTAGGAGGTGGGGCTAGCACAGGCGGAGGCACCTCGCCAGCCCTTTGTTGGAGCAGGAAGACTGAGGTTTGATATTGAAACAAACCCTTGTATACAAGGGGTCCCCAAATTCAAACCTTCTCCAAGAAGAGTGAAGCACAAACTAAGAAGCAACAGAACCCCCTCTTGTTCATGTTTGCACTGCTCATACTTGGGTGGGGTCGGGTCAGAATGAAGCTCACTTGGTTGAGGAAATGAAGAAATCAATGAAGGCCCAAAGATAAGACTCCCTGTAAAATGGTTGTTGGGGGTCTGAGGGTTATATTTGCTGGCTTGACATCTACTTGGTTATTCACTGACTGCCAAAATTTAAAGACAAATACTTTAATTTAGCTATAAGCAACAATGACGTGGGTAGATTTTGGAGTTCAGTGACAAGACTGCTTAGTTGGTTTGCAAATACTCCAAGTCCATCCAGCTGCTAACAATGTCAAAGCCATGATTTCCACTCAAAACCCCTTTTCCTCAAATCCTTAACTCTATCAGTATTGGTTAATTCCATAAAGGATTAAATCTTAAGTTCAATACTTTAATAACAGTATTCATTTTATTTTTAAACAAAACCAGTGCAAGCAAATAAAAAGCCACCTCAGTGTTTTGTAATGCTGAGTAAGTGGGTGACTTTGTGTTGGGCCAAAGCAGGTAGGCTCTGAGTTGGACCTTGGTGACTTTGTGTTGGGCCACACGCAGGTAGGCTCTGAGATGGACCCGCCTGTGAGTTGGCTGACAGACTTCCTCGGCAGACCTTGTCTGGTTGTAATGACTAACCCTTTCTGCTCATCAGCCATGATTAACAGCGAGAAGGCTGTTCAAGATGAACAGAACACTCCCACTAAACAACCAGGTTAGCAGGAATCCGCCACACACACACACGGTGATAAGCCTCAGTATCTAAATAAGGAGTGAATTCTAGTAGCTAATAAGTAGGCACGCATCTATCTCCTGGGCACTTCCCAGAGTTCTCCTCACAAACTAGGAATTCATTTCCCCATCTACTGGGAATATTGGCTGTGGGCTGTTGAGACTCACAGCTGATCTCTCCCTAGGAACCGCTCTCGAGAACTCTCCTCCATTAAAGGAAACTGCGTTTTCCTAGAGCACTCCAAGTTCAAGGGATCCAAACCTAAAGCCCAGGGCTCCCAGGCGCAGGCTCACATGGCTTCAGCCTCTCCCTTTGCCCAACCTTGTTTGTTCATTCTCTGGAAGAGCAGGCAGACTTTGAACCATCTCCCAAGATCCCAAAACAAGGATGCAGAAGAACTGGTGTTCTCACCCAGATACGTGTGACTGTCAGTCCTAGCTTCTATCAGTTCCACCAGGCCCTAGACCTTGCCATACGAGGTCCCTCTTTTGTCGGCTTCTATCACATCACTCATTCTCGTCCTAGTAACCCAGGCCAGAGCCACAGAACTCTGTACTTTCCGCTACACACATGTCCCTGCAGACCCTTGCCTTGTCATGCCTCATGAAAGTGTCCCCTTCATTTCCAGAGCTGCTTCTTTAAGTTTTTCATGTCCCCTAGTGCTCCTACAGTGAGCTCTGTAGTCTCTTTCGCTTGGAGATGCTTAATTTATTCTAATGCGTTCCTTGCAAGCAGGGCAGTCTCTTAACTAAGTTTTGCCAGTCACACAGCTTACAGATGTTTTGTTCAGTGGATGAATAAATGAGGAGCTGCTTATGTAGGTCCTGGCTGAATCTCTGCCAATGCCCCCATGTCGAGGAAGTATCTTTGAGTAGCATCCAAATGTGGAATTGTTACAACCTTTCTCCATCGTGGCAGCCTGACACGAACATCTGGACACCACTGCAGATGCTCAGGGATCCAAACTGTATGTGGTCTCCACAGATGGCGCTCACAGAGGGGCAGAGAGTCCGTCACTTCCCTAGCTCAGTGGAAACTGATATGTATTTTTAAGCTCTCTTACTTAATATGTGAAGATAGTTCTCTATCTCTACCTACTCTTAGATCCAACAGAGAAAGCACTTTGTTGGAAACATGCTCCCTCCTCCATTTGACACAGCACACAATGACTTAGAACTTGCTGAATTCCCATTTCTAGGTCAGAAATCAAATCTAATGTGGCTGCATCAAGCACAGCTGGTGTGCATGCCCCTGCACCCATGTTGTGAGTGGTCCCTTTGAAACACATGCATCGTGAATAGACAGGGTGCACCTCCTTCTCTGAAGCTAAAACATTACTTACTAAAGGAGGATCTGGGCATAAATCTAGGCAAGGAACTCTATTAACACCAAGCAGAGAAGGCTTGCGGAGTCTCATGCTCTCAACATAGAAACTGAAAGCTGGGCAAGGAGCTGCGTGTGCCCTTTGCACAGGAAATGCTCCAATTTTGTTATTGTTCTCAACAAAAATGTGCAAACAACAAAAATATTTGCTGAGAGCTGACTGAAGCTAATGATGACACGAAGGTTTAAAAGCCCAGGTTTTTCCCCCTCCCCTTTGTTTCTTGGTTTTCTGTAAATGGAGTCAGGAAGGAGGAAACTCTTTAACACAATAGAAACTGAACTTTCTGGGCTTTTTTCACTTCACTCTCATAGCCTCTGCGGCGGGGAGCATGAAGACAAGGCAGTAATGCCTTCCTGCAAGGACACACATGTGATATGCTTTATCTGGTCACGTGTGAGCTGAAGCAGAACCCAAGGCCCTCCTCTCTAAGTGTGGCTCTTTTCCACACATGGAGGTCAGTTCTAAGGACAGAGATAAATAAGATTTTTATCACTTTGATTAAGTGTACATGCGTGTGTTTGTGTATGGGTATGGGTATATGAATGCATGTGCCCAGGCAGGGCAGAAGCATCCAGTCTCCCTGGATCTGAGCTGCCCAACCTGTATACTGGGAACCAAATACACGTCCTCTGCAAGAGCAGTGTGAACTCTTAACGGTTGAGCCGTCTCTCCAGCCTCCTGCAGGCACCCACCCCCAAAATACTTCTGTTCATGTTGCTCAGGTCAACTATGCATTAATTTACTGATATACATAAGTATATCCAGCAGATAATATTGTATGCATTATACATATGCATACATATCATACACACTCACCATGCACAAACACATAGTATAAACACACACCCTCAGGTTTAACTGTCTAATCTGTGTCTTTAGAATATCCACGCCATTCACTCTTTCCAGGCACCTTCCCCTAAGAGGCTGCAGGTAAGGTGGTTATCCAAGGCTACCTTTTTAAACATCCGGGTGGAATCCTCGCTTATCTGCATGAACCGCATAATGACATTGTTCAGATAGATGTCGCTCAGGGTGGCGTGGTCTTTGCTTTCTCTCCTCACTTGGTTCAGGAGCAGATACCAGCAGTTCACCGGAGACAACAGGTTCTGGTCTTTCCTGAGGGGTAAAGGAAGACAGAATAACCATCATTTCAAAGTGGCCTGGGCCAATCCAAAGAGGTCACCCAGGCAGGCGGAGGAGCCCCAGCAGATAGGTGCTGGGATCCTTCTGTCTGCTTTGAGCATTCTTAGATCAGGACAAGCCACAGCCTGCAGGAATCCTGCAACTTACCAGGAAAGAAAACTTGGAGCAAAAACCTGAGTACAACTTCCTGCCCCTGACCAGGGCCCCAGGTGCCAGGCCTGGACAGTACTTGGGCAGCTCCAGGTTTCGCAGCCCACTAAAGAAAGCAATCATGTTTACATGAGGATCTATTGGCTACTGTCTCACACACAGGCTGGTCTGCCCCAGCTCACAAAGTCTCTTTTGAGTGTTCAGCTTACTGCTGGAAAAGAAATTTGGCTAAGCATGCTTTCCACGGAACACAAACTTGAGGGTTATTTATTAATCCCTGGATGTATAACCTCCACCCTCCAGAAAACATTCCTGGGGAACCCGAGGGCTCATGAACAGAACCTGAAAGCTTGCTGGCTCATGGCATGTCACATGTCTTGTTGAAACTTACTGAGCCAGCTCAGATTCATAAATGTTCCTGGTTTATTTTAGAAAATAAAACTAAGTGAACTGTAAAGCATAAAAATTAGACATAGTTACATATATACTCAAAGAAAAACTCCATCCCAACACAGTAAGCAACCAACATATCATTCCTTAAAATAAATTAGATGTCCTCTCCCCTCTTGCCCCTGCCACATATGGTGGACGAGGGAGTTGACCTTCCCCCCAAGCAGCTGCAGCACTCGGGAAAGTGGGCCCTGTACCCTGCCTGGGCAGCACAGCAGAGCTGGCCCTATCGACAGGGGTACAGGTGAACAGCCTTGAGAACGTGAGTGGGAGACTGACCCCGCCCCTCATCTGCCATATGGTGGTGTGGGCGGAGGAGTTGCCACCCACCACTACCCATGGTGGGTGGGAGAGCTGCCCATGCCTCTCACCAGCTGCAGCACTCAGGAGAGTGACCTCTGCCACCCACCTGGACAGCACAGTAGAGCTGGCTCTGAGGGTCCAGGTGCAGGAGGGCTGATTCTGAGGGCGCAAAAGCAGGAGAACTAGTCCCACTCCTTGCTCATTGAGGCTAGGGGTGAACTAGCTAGCTAGGGCAATGCTGGAGACCTCACCCGGCTGATGAGACAGTGGGGGGGGGGAGGAACTGGTGGGCCAACCAACCCCGCAACTATCCAGACCCAGAACCAGGATATGAGCTGGCCAACCCCAAATCCACCCATCTATGATCTATGGGAGCAGATTAAGAGGCCCGTTCTGCAGACCCAAAGCTCCAGCATCTCCATGACACGGGGCAAGATGAGGATAACCAAGAGGAGTCCCAGTCAGGGCCCAGCTTCAGTAGTGTGGCAGAAACAAAGACCTTGAAGCAGATCAATGGCTTCGCACAGAAGGACAAAATGGCAGTGTTTCTCCTAACTCAGGCACAGAAGAGCCATGCTATCTGATGAGGAGTTTTATTAATTTTGCTTTTAAAGTTGCATGTGATGTGAAAGGGAAGGGATGCGGGGCAGGGAAGGGGGATACACGCGCCATGGCAGAAACACAGAGGTCCGAGCCAACCTCCGATGTGTGCCCTCGCCTTCCCAAGGGTACTGGCCTTTAAAGTTCTAAGGATTTTCTCATCTTCTCCCAAGAGTGCAGGGATGACAGATACACGTGTGCTAACATGTTTGGCTTCTACACACGTTCTGGGATCATGGCAAGCGCTCTACTCCCTGAGTCATCCTTCCAGCAAGATGTAATGTTTTATTATTCATGAACATGTATGACTGAACATTAAGTCAGGGGAAAGAAAAAGAAAGCCATGTCGTTCTACCATTAGGTTTCTTAGAGTCTGCATTTAATTTTGCATTGGATCTAGAAAGCTGAGGCAGGAGGATCAAGAGTTTGAAGCCAGGCTAGGCTACATAGCAAGTTCAAGGACGCCTTATAAGTCTCATCTTAAAAGCAAAGAAAATCTCCACTGTCCCCCAAACACCTACATTGAGTTTCAAGCTCTGTTTACAAGACAAAGAAAGCAACAACAGAGGCAGAAATGGGTTCAGGAAGAAATCCCCAAGCACACTGGGACGCTAGCTCTGACCTGGGACGTCTTTCCTCTTAGAACCATCAAGAAGGAATGGTGAGTTCATGGCAGGTAAGTGGAGCCTTTCTATCTGTGTCTCGTCAGCCCCAAAAGCAAGCGCTGCTTGGTTCATTTGAACTATGCTTATCCTTTATCCTGAAGCAACTAATAAATTCCCTAAGAATATTTCATATGCCTTTATATCCTTGGTACACACCCGGATGGAAGCATGAAACAGTATTTCCTGGAGTGAATAAAAAATGCATTATTATTGTCTTGTTATTAGTGCCAATCACAATATTGATGATAATAATAGAATAAAAATAGAAGGTATCATTTACTGAGCCTGGGAACTTCAAGCCAGGTTTGGGGAGGTAAAGGCGGGCAATCTCAGCAACAAGGAAGGCTGAGGTAGGAGGATGACAAATTCAAGGGCGGCCTGGAAGACTCAGGGAGACCCTGTCTCAAATTTGCATAAATGTTAATGAAAGCTTGTGGGTCTTTCTCACGCTGGGCTCTTGCCTCTGCTCGCACACCCTGTCTGTGTGGCTGGGATAACTGTTAATGTCTCTGTACTTCATTTACTTTGTACAACTGGTAAAATAGCAGAGCGGGTCTCATGGGGTTATTGTGAAGATGACGTGGGCTACTATCTACATTTAAATGCTTGCTATTATGCCTTGGGCACAAGGTAAGTGCTGCGTATACAATGTTAGCTATTTTTTATACAATGTTAGCTATTTTTGTCTAAGAGGCTGCTCCGATCGAGATCTGACAGTAACTCTACTTAATCCTTCCCACAGCCACTCTCTGGGTCCTGACTGTCAACACGAGAACTAAAGCTCAGCAAGGATTTGGTGAGGACCAAAGTGAGGGCCAGAGCGAGACCTTGTGTGGGAGGCTGATCTGAGCCTTGCTGGTGGCATTTGCTGCAGCAACTCGAGGCTACAGACTAGTGTGACATGAGTGATCGTGACCCCAAATTAAGTAAAGCCAGGCTCCGAGGTCTAGTTTCAACAGGTATGTGCATAACTGTGCGTAAAGACTCAGTGTCTGGAGAGAAGAGAAGGAGCGTTGTACACACATCCCGAGCCAGCCACCAGTCACAGCGAGGGCTCTGCCCTGTCTGTTACTGCCACTCATGGCCATGAGCCGCCAGGCCTCCTGCCAGAGAAACCAGAGCTTGAGAACAAATGTACTGCCACGGGCACGCGGTAGTTAGTCTATTCCAACCCAAGTCTGGCTGATGGCGAATGAAGCCAGCTTTTATGTTTCTGACCCATTTCCTCTCCAGCTCTACAATCAATAACCAATAATGCTCAAGCCAAAGGTGATTTGAAGATTCATGTACAAATATTTATTACAGTTATTTATTTGGTGGAGCACAGGCCCATGGGGGTCAGAGGACAACTTTTAGTAGTTCTTTCTCTTTCCACCAGTGAGTTCTGGTGAACTGAATCCAGGTCATCAGGATTGGCCTTTGCTATAAGTAAGCAGCCATCTTGCCAAACTGGCTACTCTTCTTTTAATCCAGGCTCCAAAGTCGTGGAAGGGTAGGAAATGGAACTTCAGATCACTGAGAAGAAAGAGGCCCAGTTCTCAGCAGCACCCCCACAGCCAGGCTGAGCAGATCGGGGGTCTGTCTGCTGCCCTTGTGTAAGAGGACAGACGGTCTTGTCTTCCTTTGTCACTGGGATGGGCTGTCCTCTGGAAGTAGAGGACAATGAGGAGGGGCCGATAGTGAAGCTTTCTGCTCCAAATCCTTATCTTGGCTTTACCTTTTCACAGCTGGTCTTCTGCAGGATTAAGGCATGGGTACCTTTGACAATAACTAAACCTTCCTTCCTTCCTTCCTTCCTTCCTTCCTTCCTTCCTTCCTTCCTTCCTTCCTTCCTTCCTTCCTTCTCCTTCTTCTTCTTTCTCTCTCTCTTCCTCTTTTCCTTTCCCCCTTTCTTTTTCTTTTTTTGACAGTGGAAATACCCCCTAAATCCTATGGATCCAGGTGTACATTTATAAGATATCAATTACATTTTAACCATCATTTCTGGGGTTTTACGGCACCGGTGTTTTCCACATTCCCTGGCCCACCGTGCTTTCTGAAACAAAAGCCCACACAGCTTTTTTACTACCTCCCCAACTGGGCGTTCCCCTCTCCCTCCACGGCGGCTAGATCAGAAGGCCACACGCCATGAGGGGCCCTTGGTGTTCTTCCTTCTCTGATAGCTTCCCGTAGCCCAAAACCTTACCTGTCACTTAAATGCAGGTGTGGGCAGTTCTACTTAAAACATTCCAAAGATTCTTATGTCCACAGGGAAAGCCCACAAAGATGTGTGAGAACTTGTGATGTGCTCCAATTAATGCCTGTGGCCGCACTGCCCATCCGATATCGGTGGACTCCCAAAGAACCTTGCAAACCTGGCTTAGCGCCCTTCCCCTGCAGTCCTTTACTGACGAGGTTCCCTTCTTCAGTCCCCCTTTCCAGCCAGCCAGTCATTATGCAGACTACTGTATCACTCTTCCTGGGAGACAACGGTTCAGGTAGTGTTTGCCTTGCAAGTTCAAGGATGTGTGAGTTTGAGCCACAGACCCCAACACCGAGGGGCAGAGTGGGCAGGTAATACCCCTGTGTTGTTCTCTGGCCTTCATAGATGTACACAATAATGTCTGTGCACCGCTATACATACATGCGCTGGCGTATGTGCATGCGTGTGCACACACATACCCTACTCTTCCAGGACTTTCCCTTCTCATCTTCCATTATTACAGGACATGCTAGCACAGTCTGCCAATGGAACCCCGCACTGGTCACTTGTGTACAATCACTTACCTGTCTCTCTCACTCTGGGGTTTAAGTTATAAAGTAAATTTCATGAACCAAATAACCTGCATTTTTTTTTTAATGACTACAAACATGTTGGGTGGAGGTGGGGCATGCTCCCCAGGAACACTAAGCCAAAACAAAAGTTGTTGCTTATGTTCTTACAGAATCACCAGAGAGTGGTGCAGGTCTATGATCCTGACACTTGGCAGGCAGGACTTTCACAGGTTCTAGGCTCGCCTGGGCTACAGAGTGAGACCTGGTCTCAAGAAATGGCAAGAAAAACAAACAACTCACTGCACAACTCCTGAGGCCTTTGCTTGAAGCAGCGCCTGCAAACTCACCCTTTCAAAGGTCTGCCTACGGCTGAAAGCAGCTTCTTCTCTGCAGCTGAGAATTTTGTAAACAGTGATTTCAAAATATAAGTTTATGTCTCTGCAGCATGAGTGGGAAGGGAGAGAGGCTGCTAGAGTTATGGGGACACTATCACCAATAACTTCTTAGACAAAGGAGGAAACTGAGAAGCGGGGTACCTGATCACCTTGGAAGTTGACTCTGAATCAGGTCTCTCTCCATCCATCTGTCCCTCCCTCTCTTACCCTCCACCCCAGGTATTGAAACTTTGAACTCATGCACACCCAGCAAGCGCTCAGTCCCCAGAGCAACACCTACAGCTGGAGAGAGTTCTTACTTGAACTGCTGGTGGTCCTTGGTGCTTCTCGTTTTGGCCATGAACCTTTCCGCCAACTTCTCCAGGTTCCGGGAATATTCCGTCTCTATTTCAGCTTTCTTCCGGAAGAAGTCTTGCAGGTCCTGGAGCAGCTGAACCCGCATCTCCGTCTGCTGCTCAAGGCATTTCTGTTGCTCTACCAGCTGAGCTCGGATCTCTGAGAAGAAACAAGAATCCACCTGATGACATCAGGAACGTGACCAAGGTAAGCGGGCAGGTGAGACACGAAGAGAGACTCCTATCAATCACACACGTGGCCTTGTTATGGCCTCTACTGGAGTCCTGTATATCGCATCTGTTCGTGATAATACATAATAATGTGTACTGCACACATGTGGGCATATGTACAAGACAGAGTGGATGTGGGAACCAGAAGAAAATCCGTGGGAGTTGCTCCCACCTCCCTGCCATGTATGCCTAAGAAATCAAACACAGATCATTAGCTTGGTGGCAAGTACCTCTAGCCATTGAGCCACCTCACTGGCCTTTGGTTGTTTAATTTTAAAAAACATCTGTTGGTCTATTTTTTAAAGAAAAAAATGAGCTGAGACCCAGGGAAAAATACAGCAAATTTGAACAGAAATATGTCTCAAACGTGTTAGAGCACAAACACACACTGAGTCAGGAGGGAAAGAAGTTACAGCTTGCAGACGATCCAAATGCTAAGGTGCTGTTGCCATCAGAGTGACTCTAAACTCGTCAGAGGCATTTCACATTAACTACCCCTTTGGAGCCCGAGTAGAAGAGAAATGGGCACCATCTCATCCAGACACTGGAGCTTGACACACGTGTCAGTTGGCACACTCAGAGACTGACATCTGGCAGTTTTTATTTCGGGCACACATTCCTCATTTGTAAAACACTTCGCTTCGGGATTTATAGGCATGCCGGAACTAAAAATAACTTCTTTCTATATCCAAGTAATCCATTCAGAACAGGCAACCTTCGGGTCCAACTTATTCTCCTCGGAACAGCAAGGCTGCTCTCCCAGCCTTCAGCTTGAGCACACTGTTCAAACCAACACCTTTACATGACACCCATTCTGAGACTCCACTGACCATGGTAATACTTTAGGAAGTCGAAATATGCGTATCTACGGATTCAGGGAAAGCACAGCGCAAACACAATGGATACAACTTAGTTGTAAGTGGCCACTGCAGGGAAAGCTATGCTCTGGAAAAGAGGGCACACTAAGCACACACCACTGCCTGACTTTTGTTCTAAGACCTGTGGTTAACTTCCAAAGACAAGGATAGTTCCCTGTGGAGAACCTCTGCGCCCCTCCTTCCCCACTGTCCACACCTATGCCCGAAAAGAGGGCAGCAACCTAGTTCAGTGGAGACAGAGGAATCCAGTTCCAAGAGTACTTTCTTCTAGACACAGCTGATGATGGATACACGGGGATACACGGGGATTTGCTCCTGCTAGTTAAACTCACTAGTAGCCGGATGGTTACGGTGTGAGTGTAGGAGGTAGGTCAAGAAGTTTGCTGACTTTCCTAACACTGAATTAAAACATTTACTTCATTACTCGCGTCAGCACTGCCTTCACAGTTGGTAAGGCGATGTCCTGGGATCCCGTCTCTGCCCTGTGAGCCTGACTACTGGAATACTTCCTCCATCTTTCTATCCATCCAGCAGCTGAGGGGTTGTCGCATCTCCCAGCGAGAGCTTAGCAGAGAGGCCTAAGCTCTGCCCTGAGCTCTGTTATGGTCTAGGCACC
>NW_004949225.1:469250-484182 GCF_000317375.1 Microtus ochrogaster | reverse complement strand
CTCCTCCCAACCTCTCAGGAGTGTGGTGGTTGCCGGAGAGAACACATCAACAGGCTTTTAACCACAAGGAAGGGCATCTGCTTCACCGTCAATCAAAGTAAGCGGTTTCCAATATAGTATTATAATCAGCGCAGCTGCCAAATGCTTTCTCCTAAAAAGATGGAGCTATTTTTGTTTCATGAAGGAGAAGAGAGAAAAAAAAAAAATCAAGGATGAGGGTGTTTTTCATTCAGGAATTCCAGTAAATCTTTTGAGACGAAGTGATGTTTAGCGAATCCTGCTGTGCTAAGAGAAAATGAATCAATCGCATGAGGTCCGCCCCATGAGCCACTTCCTCTCCCTGGGATCCAATAGGAAATACAAGCGGCTCTGCTACAAAGCTTATCAAAGTTGCTCAGCAATTAAACGGGCTTTCTTCAACTGCGAATAAATAATTAAAACTCCTGGAAAAACCATGAGCCTTTGGTTCTGTACCAAGGACCACAAGTCCTTCCCTAACCCCAGATTCCTGGGCAGTCCATGAAGGCCTCTCCCAGCAGCTCTCGTGAGCCATTCTCGATGCAATTATTACCTTCAGACTCAAGGTTCATTTTAATGTAGTGGAGCACATCATTATCAAGCCTGCATCTTATGTTAGCGAGAGTCCCAGGCTCTGGAGACACAGCTTCACTGTGGACCAAATCCTTTTGTACACCGTGAATATGTATTACTGTCATTGGCTAATAAAACCTGATATTTTATCAGTAGCCAGCCCCCTCCCCCCCCAAAAAAAAATAGGTGGAATGATCAAACTGAGGGTCCAGAGAGAAAGATGGGCAGGGTCAGAGAGTTGAAAGCAGACGTGGAGAAGACAAACATGCCATACTAATCAAGGTACCACCACAGGGCAGAGCATAAATAAGGAATATGGGTTAATTTAGAATGCAGGAGCTAGTTAGTAATAAGCCTGAACTATTGGCCAAGCATTTACAAGTAATACAAGCCTCTGTGTGGTAATTTGAAAGTGGCTCCCAGGATGGGAAAACTGCCTATAGAGCTTATACTATGGTAAACCTTCAAAAGGTAAACTCAGTGCTGCTCAGCTGGTAGAGAGCTTGCCTACCGTGCACGAAGCCCTGGGTCTGGCTTAGAGCACTGTGTGCCTGCACCATGAGTTGCAGCACACACCTGTCATCCCAGTGATTAGGAAGCAGAGGCAGGAGGGTCAGGAGATGAAGGTCATCCTCGGTTACACAGCAAGTTTGAAGCCAGTCTGGATTACAGGAGGTGCTGTCTCAAAATGAGAAACAACAGATCTGAAAGCTTACGACGGTACAGCCTGTAGCTCCATTCACGTCAAGTGTCCAGATAGACTCCTTCAGAGACAGAGGTAGATGAGTTTTGCTTGGGGGCTGGGAAGTGGCTGCGGTTGGGGGAAGAGTTCTTTTGGGGCCGATGAAAAGGATCCACCAGAGTGCTTGATTCATCAGCGAGTTGTGGAACTGAGAATACACTAAAGCCTCCGCGTTAGTAAACAGCAAACGCAGCGTACATCCCAGAGCCAGCTGTTCCATTTGGAAAACACAGCGGCACCACAGTCTGAGGATCTCCGTTGCGGTTCCATCTTAAGTGACGGTGACATCGGTGGGGATGCCATCCTTTTGTACTTTTTTGTACTGCTTGTCAAATTAGACAGGATTTAAAAGGATGTCTGCATAAAGTGACCCTTCCCTTAGTTCTTCTGTTTTCGTTGTGAATTTACCCAAGCCTGAGAGTGAGTGGACTCAGCAGAAACCATCTCTGTGTTCACTGTTGTCAGTTCTGATGGGATACGAATGCTTTACGTAGCCAAGAATCAGCAAGGATATATGACTAGAACCCCCACACTACCGCAAAAATGCCGCAGAAAATGTAAAAATGTGGTTTCTCTGCACGGGTTCTGCTGCTCAATATTTAAAAGTCTAGGCCAGTACCTATTAAATAATCATAATTGCTGTATCATTAATAATAATAATAATAATCATATGGTCTCAACTACTGTTATTTTACATTTATTTTTAACTATGTCTCCTCCAACCATGTGTGTGTGTGTGTGTGTGTGTGTGTGTGTGTGTGTGTGTGTGTGTGCATTTGGGTGTATGTGGAAGCCAGAAGTGTTGGACCCCCTTGGAGCAAGAGTTACAGGTGACTGTGAGTCACCCAAAGCAGGTGTTGGGAACTGAACTCAGGTCCTCTGGAAGAGTAGTATGCATTCTTAACCACCAAGCCGGCTCTCTAGCTTCTCCAGGCTTTGGCTGTTGTTTGTTTGTTCTGAGTCAGAGTCTCAGTATACAGGCCTGGATGGCCTGAAGCTCACTAAGTAGACCAGGCTGGCTTTGAACTCACGGTCTCTATTTACACCACCACACAAGGCAGCCTGTCGTTTTTTTTTTTAAAATTGACTGTTATTCATTTGTTTCCTAACTGAGCATCAAACAAAACAGAGAAACACCAATAGTTTAATAAGCACAATGCACAAGGCTTTGTAACCACTGCACCTGATCTAAGGGGAAAGAAAAAGTGGTAGAAATAGTTCATCTACGTTATGAAAGTCTGCTAACACCAAATTAAATTATATTACCCAGAAACAGAGGAAATGGAGGAATGTCTTACTCTTGCTTTGACAATGGGAAGTCCTAACTCTTAAAATAAACCTGTGTCAAATAGTAGGTGTGACATGCTCTATGGGTTACTAAGTGACAAGGGCACTGGTGTAGACAGAGGGACCAGGGGATGCTATGGTCACCTGGCAGATGACAATACAGTAATAGTTGTGAGAGCACCATGGGCCACCTTTGTTCCTTCATTTTTCTTCTGTGGTCAGGTTCCCCTCTCACTAGGAGTCTATATCCTGTTAGAATGCATTAGTGCCTTCACCCAAGGAAACAAGGGAATGTCGGGATGATGCACCAGCCTCTTGTCTTCAAGAGATTAAAAACCCAGTCAGACTCCAGCCAGTCCTACTGGTTACTTATGTGCTCACTGCTCAGGTGACTGTTTAGACAGCCTAGTGAGGGCTGCTCAGCTAAACACCAGTTGTAAGGCTGGTGAGATCGGCTTCTGAAGCTGAAAATTTAGAACAGAAAAGAAAAATCTATAAGAACAATGAGCTGAACAAGCAAAAGCCATTTTTCTCTCTTTGGCTTTCCAGAACATGGTTTCTCTATGTCGCTCTGGCTGTCCTGGAAACTCACTCTGGAGACCAGTTGGGGGTTGGCCTCAAACCCACAGAGATCCGCCTGTGAGTGCTGGGATTAAGGGTGTATACCATCAGTGCCCAGTCATTTCTCTACAGTAGAAATCCAAAGGATTCAGCCTTCTGCTATAATCTGGGCAGAAATTAAGTAATTGCAGGACGGATGCAAGGTAGAGTTAGTGTCACAGGTCGCAAATCATGTGGGTGAGGCAGGTCATTCACCCCCCCCCAAATATTCCTCATGTAAAATGTCTTTGCCCCCCTCAAGGTTATGGTCAGAATTGAACATGATGACATAAGTATAAAGCATGCCACATCTGTAAACTAGGAAATGGACAGGCAGATTGTCACTAGTCCTGGCAGACTTCCATTAAGAAAACACTGGGCCAGTGAGATGGCTCAGTGGGTGAAGAAGCTTGTCACCAAAACTGAAGACCTGAGTTTAGTCCAGGACCACATGATAGAAGGAGAGAACCATTTCCACAAATTGTCCTATGTCTTAAACACACACACACACACACACACACAAACATGCACACACACACGAGCAGCATGCACACACATGTACACACGTACACACACAGGGAATGCATACATACATGCACACACAAGCACATGAATCCACACGCCTAATCATGCACACACGTACGTACACACGAAAAGACAGAGAAAAATGTTCATTGATCATTTCCCTGTACCACTCTCTGTGGAGGTTCTAAACAACACAGCGAAAGTCACAGCCCCATCTTAATAAAGAGGCATGGGCAACACAGGTGGCAAGAGCTGTTGCCCCTCACAGTCTTGAAAGTAGGAATGATGGGAACACTGAGAAATGTGGAGGGGATACTGCGGGGCAAAGGGGGACAACTAAGGAGACACTCCTGGGCCAGACTCATCACTAGCGGGGAGACGGGTTCCAGGGTGAGGGTGGAGGGGGAAAGGGGGTGACACGCTGACCTCAGCTGCTACAGCTGAACCCTTGAGTGCACACACACACATGAAGTCATGCGCTAGGTTAGAGCATGTACGAGGAGTCTAAGGAGTAAGGCTTTATTAATATTTCACAGACCAGTTTCCCAAACCAGGTTGATGAGAAGACCCCGCTCAGGATGGATTTTTAGGTTTTGTTAGTCTAGCTGGACACAGAGTGGGGGATTCGCAGTAAATTTTCAGGTAAATTGTTTCATCTGACATCCTTGTCAGATTTCTGTTGCTACGATCAAACGCTGACCAAAAACAGCTTAGAGGGTAGAAGTCCATCACTGATGGAAGTCAGAGCAGAAACTCAAGGTCTGCAGACAGGATCTGGACCAGAGAATCATAGGGATGCTGGCTACTGGCTTGCTCAGCTTGTTTGCTCAGACAACCCAGGACCCCCAGGCCAGAACGCCCTGCCCACGGGTGGCACTGCACAGAAGGAGCTGGGCCCACATGAATCATTAATCAAGAAAATTCCGCATACACATGCCCATGGAGCAGTATAGGGGGGATGAATCTTCCGCTGAGGTCCCTCTTCCCCAGCGACTCTAATTTGTGTCAAATTTGTTTGAGAAAAACAAAAACGCACACCTGGCAACTTTTAGAAGCTCCACTGAGAAGAAACTACAGAACTCTGAGCAAGGAAGACAGAATCAGATCTCCATCCCAGAAAATGGCGTAGATAAACAAACAGAGGAAATGCTAAGTATCCTATACCTCACAAAATAGTTTCACTGCCAAGCTTATAGTTAGTGGCTAAAATAACTACCACCTGCAAGAACAAACAACAACAGAATAAAATACATAAAAATACAAGAAAAAATCAGCAGCAGCAGCAACAATAAAATACAGCAATTTTTTTAAAAGCCGTCAAGAAAACAAACCAGCAGAACTCTTGCAGGGACGAATGGGGCTCGTGTTTCCCCCTGAGCCTCCCCTTAACTTAGCTATTTGTGCCTCATTTCCATCTGCCTTCTGCTAGAGAACTAATGATTATTGTATTTCTGTTTAATTTCTTATAGAGAATAGAAACTGATTTTCAGTTACATTGTCGAGAAATCCAAGGACCTGTTCAGCCCACTATGTGGCCAACAGTCACACTGAAGAGCTGGAAGATGCCGTATTCTCAAATCTTTGTTTTTGGTTTTAGAGACAGTGTCTCATGCAGCCCAGGCTGCCTGGCTCCAAAGTCATTAAGAGGCTGGCCTTGAACTCCTGATCTTCAGGCTCTGCTATGCAAATGCTGGGATTAAAGATACAGATTCCAAAATCTTAATAAAACAAAAAGAAAAGGACCCCAATAATTTATATGTGAGTGCTAAAATTATAAACTATATAGACCATGTCTTATAAATATGAAACTAGTTTTGTCTATTTACTTTTTTGTGTTTTCTTAAAACAGTATTAAAATATAAAATGTAACTATTTAAACCATCAAAATTACCATCGTGTAATTACCACCTAAGAGATAGTGTTCCTCTAAGAGTTCAGAAAACTAGAGGCTAGCTTCCTGGTGAGTGGATCTCGAGTCCTATCAGTGCCCATTGGTCAGAAGACAAGGCTTAGGCATGAGGCAAGAGCAGAACTCACTTAGAAGTGTGGCATTGAAGGAGTAATAGTTGCTGTAGAACTCTGTGAAACAGCTGTTAGCTTGCCGGTTTCCTTCCACAAGTAGGGGAAGGCTGCGATGTCTAAGATAGGTAAATACTTCTTTACCATGTACCATGTGCTTTGTGAGCAAGATTCATGTATATGTATGCATGTATGTGTGTGTGTATATACATACATATATATATATATACACATACACCAAGTAAATGAAATCACCAGTAACAGGGGAGACAGAGGCCCAACAGGATACCCCACATCACCAAATGATGCTTCCAGTACTAGGAATGAACTCACTGAGACTGATTTAAGGCCCACTCCATAAGATGAAACCCATATCCAATACCTCTTGGGCAACCAAGAATCTGATACTAGATAGCCTAAGGTCATAGGGGAAAACCAAATACTACTGTAAATGAATGTAGAAAAAAATGACTAAGTGACATTCTGCTATACTTATAGTACGTGGCTTGCTCAGCTGTCATAGAATAGCTTCCTCCTGCAGAAGATTGAAACAAATACAGAGGCCCACAGCCAGACAATATACAGAGAGTAAGAGACCTGGGAACACCCAGGCATAAAAGGGGTATCTCCATCAAATCCCTCCCTCAGGGCTCAGCAGACTCTGTGGAAGAGGAGGTGGACAGAGCATAAGAGCTGGAGGGGATGGAGGACACCAAGGAGCCAAGGTCTCCTGGTTACAATAGGGCAGGCGCACACGTGAGCTCACAGGGCCCAAGGCAGAGCGCACAAGGCAGAGTACACAGGGCCTAAATGGGGCTGCACCATATGGGGGCCTAGAGCTGAAGGGGACATGGGCACATACCGCAGCCCTAACCCAGAAGCTATCTCCAATTGATAACCACTGGCAAATGAAAAATTAGTTTTGTTCAAGGAAGTCTCACTTGGAAGCAAACCACTCTTAAGGATAGGTACCATGGTGGCCATACTACCCAATAGTAGATGGCGAACACAAAACGAACTGAACAGCATTTCTGGAAGTTCTTTATCTCATAAATTACATCAGGGCCTACACATACATATACATGCACATATATATACACTAATAAATAATACTAAATGTATACAATGATCTGTCCGGGTATATACATATACACATACAACCATATATGTGAGTGTGTATATATACATATACATATATGTGCATATATATATATATTACTTTACAGATCCTTTGTGTATATGCTATGACTTCTAGGTTTTTTTTTTTTAAAATAGAATTCCTGTGTCTGTGGATGTGTTTGTATCCATATCTACACGGGTTTTTTGTGTTTTTTCCTTTGCTCCTTTTCTAATTTTGTTTTTGGTTTATCTTATTTTACTATATTTTACTATTTTTCCTTAGAAGCCTGTTTGTTTTCTAAGGAGAGACACGAAAGGGGACTGGATGGAAACAGAGGCGGAGAGGAGCTGGGAAGGGTAGGGGAAGGGGAAAGCATATTTGGAATATAGAGTATGAAAACAGAAATCTATTTTCAATAAAAAGAACAACAACAACAACAGGAACAAGAGAGAACCCTCTTTGGATTACATAGAGCAAGGAGCTGAGCCCTCAGCATGGTTTATTCTCATGACTACTGACCGAGAAGGTGGTCTTCAGCTTTCCGTGTCTTAAACATCTACCTTGATGTGAAGTGATGTTAGTCTCACTATGACCAAGCATCCATTTTTAATAGCCTTTGAAAGCCAAATATATCTTGGCCTATTAACATTTTCAGAAAATGCACGAAAAGTGAATTTGCATTTTTCAGATGCTGCCCAGGAGTGGCAAAAAGGCAATAAATCCGGGCAATCAAAGACAGTCGTTTAATCACCTCGCAGCAAAGGGCAGTTGAAGGAACGGAAGGGCTCAATGATCCACGGTGGGGCTGTTACTTAGAATGACGGAGCGGCAGAGTTTCATTAACTTCCTCACGATTAAGCAAGGGCACTTAAGACCTGATTAGTAGATCGATTTTCACGGCCAGATAAAAGAATGTGTGTGGAAGTCATTGATCTGCAGTGAAGACCAAGGTTCCGTTTCCCAATGGCACCCTCTAAACACCGGTGATAACTCAAGATGGAGTCTTGGGGACCACGGGCGAAAGCTCACACATGGCTTTCTTACAGAGGTTTTAGGGATAGAGAACCTTAAAACCAGTTTAAGGTCTCTGTACTGAATTAATTGCACAATGAAACTTTTCCACATGAAAACTGCTTTCCTTATTACAGCAATTAGGGTTTTAAATGTCGACTAGAACCCAGCTCAAGCTCCCAGGCAAGGTACCATTTCCGTCTCCAAGGAGACAGTTATTGTAGCCTATGGTCTAGGGTGTGATGATGATGTGTTCTTAATAAGCTTATCTCATCTCATTCTAGCAGCATCCTACATGCGGTACCCTCTGCTGCAGGTGAGGAAGCTGAAGGGTAAGTATCATGTTTACATGATACATAATTAATAAGTATCAGAGCTTGGATTTCCATTCAAGTTCATCTCGATGCAGAGTCCACATTACAAAATATGGTGTCTAACAATTACATGTATAACCGCAGAAATCAAGTTTACTTGAGTGACTCAGACATGGTCCTCACTAGATTATTTTCTAGAATGTTCACAATAGAATGTGCAATGCTTAATCAAAGAGTTCACACATCACACAAGAGCTAACGTGCCAAGTGTCTAGCATCACAAGCAGCATTTGAAGAAAACCTAAAGATTCCGCGAAAATATAGATACTTTCTCAAGCCTAGCTAAATGTCTGAATTTCCTAACTTTTCCTTGACTGTATGACTTCTTATGATACTGTATTTATCTGAGTTTAAAATCCTAGTTATACTATTGCTATTTTGATCTAATTTCTTTAACTCCTGAAATACAGATAATGTTTCTAAGCTTCCAAGTAGCACACAGTAGGCGCTCTGATGTGCTGGTCTTAATAAAGAGGAAAAGTCAAAAGTGTTTCGTTATGGCTATGCACTTAGTAACCAACATCTGCGAATTCATAAAATCCCTTTTCTTCTTCATTTCCCTGTAACCCACTATCTCACTCTGTCCAGGCTTGTTCACTGTCCTGGTCCCCAGCTCAATGTCGCTTCCTCTATACAGCCTCTGATTTAGTCAGCAACAGGAAAATGCTCCAGTGATATCCATCCAGATGTTCATGTGTATCTTCCAAACACAGATATATGCTGAAAGTCTAACACAGGGCTAGAGAGATGGCTCAGTGTCTAAGAGCACTGACTACTTTCCCACGAGACCCAGGTTCAATTCCCAGGCCCCACATGGTGGCATACAACCACTTGTAACCCCAGTTCCAAGGGATCTAACTTTCCCTTCTGGTACACAGACATACATGCAGGCAAGACATCCGTCCACAGAAAAATAAATACATTAAAACAAAACAACAGAACAAAAGTCTCCCTCTACCAAAGAGAATACTGTAACTTGGGAAAGGAACAAATAAAAGATTAATAATTTCATTTAGTTCTTTGGAGACCCTGGTTAGAGACTTGAGATTGTATTGACAGCTGCATTTCTTAGGCTGATTTAACTGCAGCTCAATAAAGCGTCTCTAACAACCTCCCAGACTGCATGAATGGCCTGGGCTCCGGGATCAAGGAGCTGATAAAGCAAAATGAGAAACATTCTAATTGCTTTGTAATTCCTCAGCATCCACTCAAACAATCCAGAGCCACAGCTCTGGCTCACAACCAAGTAAAGCTTCCAAGCTGGAGGCTACACAGGCCTCACACAGATGACATTATTTGGTCATATAGTTTTATATATTCCCGTCTGCATGCATACACACTGTATTCATACTCCAACACACACCTTTTAAAGACTTTTTTTTCCCCAAGGCTTTTCCAGGCAGTCAGCCAAAGTCAAAGAGAAACCCTGCATTCTCTCCCAGAAATGATGCAACTTGGCCCCTGACCCACAAAAGGCTTGCATTTTCCAGAAGGCTCTGGAATGGACTGCAGCCCAGGAACTAGGAAATGGTTTATGATGGTGGGAGAGGGCAAAACTCACTGGCTCAGTTCTACTTGGAAATGTTCTTACTATCCACAGTAGTCATGAGACCACGACTCTGCGCTTATGCCAAAGCTGTAAAACCTGACAGGGATGCTCAGTCTTAAGGTCCCAAGTGTCACCCTTTTACGAAGGAAGGGCAGTGAACACTGTGCAGAGCTGGGGAAGTCCCAGGGCAACAGAAGATGGCGCAACCATTGCAAAGTCAATGAGAAAGGAGAAATATAAAACACTGGAGCAGAACTTGTTGATGGTGTTGCCAAGAATGCAAACGAGGAGGCTGGCATTGGTACCACCATCACTAGAGTTCCACACTCCAGCGCCAAGGGTGGCTTTAGGTTAATCCTGTGGAAACTGGGGAGGCGTGAGGTTGGCCCTCGATGCTGTACTTGCTGAATTAAAGAAGGGTCTAAACTGGGATGATCCTTAAAGAGATTGTGTAGGTTGCTGTAATTTCTTCAAATGGAGACAAAAAATTAAAAACATCATTTCTGATGCAATGAAAAAGATTGGAAGAAAGGATAAAAAACACCGACGAGTGAATTAGAAATCATTACAATCATGAAGTTTGATCAAGCATCTATTTCCCCATGTTTTATTAACACAGGAAAAGGCAAAACTGGGAATGACAGGATGCCTGTGTTGTGCTGAGCTAAAAGAACATTTCTAATGTCCCATCCACTGTACCAGCTTTTGAAACTGGCAGCACTCACTGGAAGCCCTTGGCACACACAGAAAACGGTGGTAGAGACACTAAGTTCATTGGTTCTGGATGGGCTAAAATTTGATTTTTTCAGTGGTAGCCGTTAAGTTCCAGGGTTTGAGGACAGTACAGAAGAGGTTACTGCTGCTGGTGCAACAGCTTTTGGAATGAACTTACATCTTAAAAATGTTCAGACTCGTGTTTTAGGAGAAATTGGAGAGACCAACAATGTCACATTTTTTAAAAGGAAGAAAAGTCCAAAGAGAACAAAGTATTCAAGGAATCACTGAGCAAGCAGACATCACTACTAGTGAATAGGAAGAAAAAAAAAAGCGGCGGAAGGATTGAAGGGCACTCTCCAGCTCCTAGAATGTTGCTTTGCAGGATTTGCTTTGCTTTGCTCAAGGCAGGGTTCCTCACGTAAACTTCAGAGGAGTCCGCTGAAGACAGAGCTAGCTGACATTTAAGGAAATCCCTATAGCAGCGGCTGCTGGTTTGAGCTGACAGTATAGAGTGGTTTACTACTGTATTAAATGAGGACGCCTGTACACTTGTGATAGCGGGTGTAAGAACCATGTATCAGCATCCTGCATCCAACTTAAGTCACTGAGGAATTTCTCCTCCTACTCTGTCACAGTCAAGATGTCCTGCTTGCCAGCACCAGCCTTTCTGAGAAGAGTTAAGAGAAACGGCATACAACTATGTGTCAACCTTCATGTCGCAAAATTTTGCTTGGAGTTGAAGATTTCATAGGCCTTGGCAAATACTGAACATCACCTATCTTTGTTAAAATTTCAAGAATATTCTGTTCGCTGTTTAACCTCTACAAAGTACCAAAGCAGCAAATGCATCCTCAGAGATAAGAAAACTCAAAGACAAGTGTACTTATGGCTCTCCACAAAAGGCTAGCTTCTCCACAAATAATAGGAAGACAGAATCAGTTTAGTAATGGTCACTGAGTAATGTCTACTCAACATGGAACGAGAAAAGGTAAAAAATACCTGTGCCACTTGGGTGACATCACTGAGCACTCTCCAGGCTCTGGGCCCTGAAGACAAAAGGAGCAAGCTCTACTTGGGGGTGTGGGGAGGCTCGGACTAACTGCTGCCCTGGAGACAAAAGGAACAAGCCCTGCCTCTGGGGCCCTAGGACTAGCCACTTGACTGCAGACAGGAGACAGGCTGCTGTGGGTTCTCTAACTTTCATTCACTGTGCGATGAATGCAATGAGCCCCGTGAAGGAAGCAGAAAGATTCA
Organism: Microtus ochrogaster; assembly: GCF_000317375.1. Lineage (NCBI taxonomy): Eukaryota > Metazoa > Chordata > Mammalia > Rodentia > Cricetidae > Microtus > Microtus ochrogaster. The sequence goes on along the minus strand of NW_004949225.1, from coordinate 472,393 downwards.
TCCCTTAGTGGGGTCACAATATGATATCCTTATTAGGATGTAACCAGAGGGAGAAAGAGGAGCCTAACTGGAGGAAATAGGTCACAGGATCCCACCAGGCCCTCTAACCACAATGATTGACATCTTTGACCACAAATTGGAATAAACCTTTTCTGTTCTAGGCTGTGCACCTCGGGCACATGGTTACTTTAGTGACAAGGCTAAGCAGTAGAGGAGGCTAGCCCATGGAGAAAGGAATTCAAGAGCTGCTTCATGCTTGTTGAGAAGAGCATGAATGTGATGTGCTGGTCAGAATACTGAAGATGCAGGATGAAAGGATTTATAAGTACTGTAACGTCATTAAATTTGGTTTCTGCGCATTGGCACAGGTGACAACTTCCTGAACAAAACACCAATAGCACGGGCACTAAGATTGACAATTAACAAATGGGACCTCATGCAATTGAAAAGCTTCTGTAAGGCAAAGGACACCATCAATTGGACAAAATGGCAGACTGCAGAATGGAAAAAGATCTTCATTAACGCCATGTCCGACAGAGGACTGATTTCCAAAATATATAAAGAACTCAAGAAACTAGAAATCAATGTACCAAATAATCCAATTAAAAACTGGGGTACAGATCTAAACAAAAAAATTGTAACAGAAGAATCTCAAATGGCTAAGAAACACTTAAGGAGATGTTCAACATCCTTAGCTCTCAGGGAAATGCAAATCAAAATGACTCTGAGATTCCATCTTACACCTGTCAGAAGAGCTAAGATCAAAAACACATGTGACAGCTCGTGCTGGAGAAGATGTGAAGTCAGGGAAACACTTCTCCATTGCTGGTGGGAGAACACCCCAGATCTAAGCCCAGAGTACCAGGCAGCTCCCATCACCTCTGCCTCAAACCTATGACTACTATCTAAGGACGATGTCTGTGTTTAGTCTCTCTTCTCTGCTCTCTTCCCCTGCATTCACCTCTGTTGAGGTCCCTGTGTTGTGGTTAAGGGGTGGAAGAAGTAAAAAGATGAAACAGGAGATGATGTGCTCACAGGCTGGAGGAAGGACCAACGGACGTGAGGGAAAGACAATGAGAACACAACGGGAAAGAAGACTGGAAAGCAGGAGAACGTAGAAAGGTCACTGGAGGAGGCGAGGGGTGGGTTAAAGAAGGCAGCAAACACAGGTGACAAAGGTGTGGCAAAGCCACCCCAGTAGACCTGGCTACCTGAGGTACCTCTGGAGGGCTTCAGTCTCCCTATGCTTTGACCAAATTCCAGGTTTCAGACTTCATTCCTGGGCTAGTGTGGGAATAAAATGTCAAAATCAATCATGTAAGCAAAGTGGTTATAAGATGCCCCTGGCCCCACTTTCAGCCCCTTTAATAACCTAGTCTGCAAGTAAAATTGATCGGGAACCTACAACTTTAGTTTTAATTCAATTTGCCCTAAGATGCATCCATGGTCTTCTAAGCCAGTGTCCTAAATCTGAGGCATCTCTAGGACCAAACAGTAATTCTTTGTATTCATCTTCCTTTCACGGCTGTAAATTCAGCAACCCTGGCTTCTTAACAGTCTTGGCACAGCAGAGGCAGAGTGGAAGACCATCAAACCCAGGTAGAACCCAACAGGATGCTTCACGCCTTCTCCTTTCACCGCAAACCGGCCCGATTCAGTAATACCAAATGCTTTGCACATCAGCCCCCAGTACGGATTTTTCCCCCTTTGAAGTTGAGATGTTTCTGGCAGGAACCCACACTTCTCGCAGGCGCGGCTGATGTTCTCTTGGCTGCCAGCATTCAGAAAGCTGTCTGAATGGATGGCATGGTGCCTGCTGCCCACCCCCACTGGATGCCTCCAACAGCTCAGGTGCCAAGTCACCATGAGCTGAGGCGAGCTCGCAGTCTGCAGGGCACTTCAAGCCCCGTCCCCTAGACCAAGGCTCTCGGGATGCCAGCAGATCAGCACATGATGAATGCATTTTTCTTCTTTGATTTGGTTACTCGGTTGGCTCCCTGGGATGGTCCCAAAGGTGGAAGGCACTGCCCATAGCCAACGAAGTAATTCACACAGTTTGGCGATCCCCTTGTGGGATGGAACTAATAGCTACTCGTGTTTGAGACCTCTTATGAGCACTACATATAAAGCCAAGCTCACAAACTCAGCCCTCTTTGGAGACCAGATGCCGTGTAGATGAGAGAAACAGGCAGGGTATGAAATCATGATGGACAGTAACGACTGTGGTCCAGTGGGGGCAGGGGACACATGTCTCATCATCTGGCCACCAAGCTCCAGGTGATATCTGCCATGTGAAGGCTTCATGCAGTTATGTCAGGTCAGAGGTTTTTTTGTTTGTTTATTTGTTTCATTTTGTTGTTGTTGTTGTTATTCTTAATGACAATCCAGGAGTCTGGAATTTAGGTAGTCTCTACTTTCTGACCTTTAAGTAAACTTATTTGTAACTTAGAGGGACTTACCTTGTCTAAAACTTCCCCGCTGGCTCCCCTGCACTGAGGACACCACAGAAGCCTCAGCTCAGGCATATGCTCTCCCTGACGTCCTGACATCTGGACGATGGCTTGACGGCCTCTTCCCATAACTACTGCTTTGAATGTGTACTTGATGCTGGTCCTGCTCCCCGTACTGGCACAAACCTGTCAACCACTATTGCTACCAGAGCCCCGAGAACATCTGTGTGGTTCTGATTAACTGTTCCGTCTCCCCTCTGTGGACAGAAGTGAGAAGCAGAAGAATCACAGCACCTCACACTGATAACTCTTGGACATCGGTCAGTCCTATCAGATTTCCCTGGGTCTATGCCTTCTAGGAATTCTCCATAGCTCATAGCAACCAGCCCTACCCCACCAGGCAGCTCCAAGCGTAGAAAAGTCTCTTGCACTAAAACAAACGCCCATCCACTAGCTCTACAGGACTCGTGCTGCTAGCTTTATGTAAAGATGAACAAGCTAGGGCCCTGCCCTCCTCCAAGGCTCAGGGGAAGGATGAAGTGATTATAACACTGCACACCAGACTTCCACAAGAGTGTTTTGTGAGTGTACTCAAGATATTGGGCAAGGCTAGTGAGATGGCTCAGTGGATAAAGGAGCTCTGTCACTAGGCCTGATGATTTGAGTTCAATCCCTGGGACCCACATGATAGAA
>NW_004949225.1:459078-468490 GCF_000317375.1 Microtus ochrogaster | reverse complement strand
ACATATGAAAAGTCTGATAGCTGTATACGGAAGTTATGGGTATATACATATGAAACTTCCTTAAGACTGAACCTGAGAATGGAAGCCCATCAAGAAGACAGCAGTCACTCTCATCTCTCACGACGGAGAGGCTGACTGATTCAGTCTCTAGAACTGCACACCCCTAACACCGAATATTGTCACTCGACAAACCTCTCCTTGATGGATGCCTGCACACATTCTTCTCATGCTCTCTACCTCAAGTCAAATGAGCACAAAGATACCCAATCAGAATTATCCCTATTCTTTCTCACACGCCCAAGTCACCTAATTAAAAAGAGCCCTGGAAATAAAATCCGGACATGGGGAGTACTTTAGATTTACTTGGCAGCTCACAGCTGAGAAAGCCTGGCTCGTCACAAATGTGCTCTCAATTCTGTGAAGATTTTTACTTCCCCAGATGAGCACAAGGGAAGATTTTTGTTACCATAACTGTGGTTCTCCTCTGAAAGCGCAACTTTAAATTCGGAGTCCCACCTTGGGTAATTCAGATAATAACTAATTAAAATGTAATTGAAAACAATCTCATTAAGTTGCTATGAGGATTAAACTGTGTGATGCATATGAAAAGTGGGAAGGCAGAGTGTCCCCGGCAAACGCTAAGGAGGGGACGCATTGCTATTAATATTACATTATTATGCCCCTCAGTCCTCAGGAAGCTTCATACAGCTCCCTCAGACCCATACTTCTGTGAGTTCTAGAACATGATCAGTTTCGTTTTGGAATGGTGGTCACACCTGTTAAGATGAACTTTTATCTTTTCCACCATTCATTTGAACACACTCATCTGAAAAGACATCTGTTCACATGGTCCGATTACCTTCTGTGATTTAATAAACACAAATGATTCTCTTAGGAATAATCTTGTATTGCTAAATAAAAGGGGCAAACATAAAAAGCAGACACATACGTTGAAAACAGAAAGTAACAGTGAAAAAAACACCATTTGGTTTTTTCTTCCTAGAGATTTTAATCCCCTTTTCCCTTTCTGTTTTGTACCAGGGGTTAAACCCAGGACCTTGTACATGCTAGGCGGGTGCTCTACCTCAACCCTGTTTGTTTCCAGCTAGCTAGAAATATACTTAAGCTATTGGCCAAACAATATTGCAAACAATATAGTTTCTGTGTGATTATTTTGGGTCTGGGCAGCTGGGAATGAAAGAGCAGCCTCCAACCACAGGAAACCTCCATGTGAGTAGGGACTCAAGCCTCAAAATCCACCACAGGATGGAATTGTCACTAAATACCTAAGTTAGTCTGGGCAAAGACTAATTCTCTTAAGAACTCAAGTCCCTTCTTCCTTCAAACAGGCATAATAAAATATCCTTATGGTAGGACCACAAAAAGGTGTGAGAGTGTTAAGGAGGCATATGGATGAATAAATGGTTTATGAATCAGAAAGCTTGGGAAATTTACATTTTCATTCAAAGCAATAACTACATCAATAGCGTTTCACTGTAAGCTAAATCTCAGTGAGTACAAACCAGGCCAGGCACTATCCTATCTTACAAAGAAGTATTTAACTTCTCCTATTTAAATTCTCATGCCAATCTTCCGAGGGAGGTGAGTACTTTCATTATTATCTTGTTTCACAGATCAGTAAACTGAGGCAAAGGAAGGCGAAGAGCTTTCCCATGGTCACGGCGTGAGCATGTAGAACTGGGTTATGAGGCCAGGCGGGCTAAATCCAGCCTATGGCTTTCTGTTTGTTTTGTTTTGTTTTCTCCCACAGGAAACAGAGGCTTCTACAACCTTTAGTTTCCTATTTTCTCAATTCCAACAGCATCTGTGCCAAACCCCTGCAGGGAAAAATTAATACCAAGATCTGGTCTATTCCCTCAGCAACTTCTTCTTCTCCAGTTGTATGATTTTCTCTGTGAAACAATGAAAACAGGAAAATAACCTTGAAGCTATTCTCACAAACCTGTTGACTAGGAAAAAAACCCAATTTTATCCATTTTACCAGTGCTATAAATAGATATACCAGGTGATGTTACACAAAGATTCTAAATGATTTTAAAGAATGTTCTCATTAAACTTCCCTCCAACAGTCCCCCCAAAATTATACCTGACTGTTATCGAAGTCACAATTGCTAACAAATATGAAGTTATAAAAAAAAAAACTTAAGCGAAAGGTGAATCTGACATGGAGGTAAAATTCTGAAGTATGTAGAGTTCCTGCTGAGGTGGGGCTCTACAGTAATCCTAGCACACAATGGGGAAAGCAAAGGGTTCAGAGGTTCAGTTTGAGGCCAGTGTGCCCTATGTGAAACCCTGTCTCAAAAACAAACAAACAAAATGGCAGCACTTGTAGGGCAGAGGCAGGTGGGTCTCTGTGAGTTCAAGGCCGTCCTGGCACACACAATTGTCAAGTGCAAACCAAGAAACAAATTTAAAAACTTAGCAACATAAAAGAAACAAAGGCAATTCATTAACCTACTACCAGGCCCTTTGTCCCAGCTCTTTGTTTTAAAGTATCATTTCCTGTAGAGCTAAATCTCACATACTATAGGCAGCGGCTTCTGGTGAATACAGGCCTCTCAGTTGGTTTTATTTTCTTAAGATATCCCCCAACTGCGAATGAGCACCTTCAGAAAGCAGTCACAACCAGTTCATTAGTCAAGACTGTAGTCAAGGCCACATACATAACTTGAAATTTTCTAATAACCACAAGACAGGTAAAAGAAACAGACGACATGGATATTAGTAATATATGCTTAAGTTCACATATCAAAATACAGCCATTTCAACTAAATAAAGTTTAAAGGAAATTTATTGTATTTCACAATTGTACATACAAATTCTTCATTCTTCAAAATACATCATTTTCTTTCCCTGACCGCGTAGCTCGGCTTGGACCAGCCACCTTTTGGGGCCACAATAACACACATCCCAGCAGCTATTACAAGGGACGTTACCGGAGGCTAACGAGCCGGAAACTAGCCAGTCACCTGAGGATTTCCTCAGCCGGAAAAAGATTGGCCAAGAAAGCCACCAATGGCTGGCGTGGCTGTGCTGCTGGAGATACAAAATCTCCTTGGAGGACACGTCAATAACAGTTCAGATCGTGAACACGGGGCGCTTGTTTTAAAGGAAAATCATATGTTAGAATTCCATGTGGTGCAGTCTGTAAGGACACTCACTATTACTATACACAGCAGGTGTGTGTCTTGGCATGGTGACAGAACACTTAGGGACAAAGGATTTAAGGAGCCAAGCAAGTATGCTCATGGTTTAGGGACTTCAAAGCCCACCATGGCGGGAAAGACCCCAAAGGCAGAAGCTCACATCAGTGCAGGACCTGCGGAAACAGAGATTGACACTGGGCTGAAATAGGCTACGACTTACGCGTTGCCCCCCCTTCCCCAGTCCACTTCTTCAGCTAGGTCACAACTCCTAAAGATTCCACAACTCCCCAAAACAGCACCAACAGCTAGGGGCCCAGTGCTCAAACCCATGGACCTAGACACAATGGTTCATGCTGTCTAAATCTGTATTGGCATGGATGATGTGGGACTGGGGAAAGAGCATTACGGATATTCCTAGCTACAGAATGATTTCCGTATCTAGGTAATCATGAGCAATACAACTTGACTGGCGTGGATAATCAATGGGATCCTGTGGAGGGAAGTGGGGGGGCAGATGTGGACAGAGCATGGCACAGCAGGGGATATGGGGTCTGGACAGGAGTGAATGCTCTCAAGTCTATCAGCTGCCTTCCCCCTTTCATTTCTCCTCTTCTTTCTCTCCTTCCTTCCTCATGAGAACGAGACATCCAAAGATGTCTCCTCTCCTGAACGATTTTATTCAATTTTGTCCTTGGGGTCCGTCAGTGGTGAAGCATATTCTTGGCATCCAGCAGACCCTGGGTTTGATCACTAGTGTCCCAGATAAGGCAATCCCATCAGATCCCAAATTCCATCTAATCTACTTCATTGTTTTCGTTTTCCCAGCACTTACCATGTCCTGACACTATTAGTACCTACACCTATTTAGTGGCCAGATACCTATTTTCCCACCTTGTTCAGATTAGCTTTTGTGCTGCAATAACACACGAATCAAAACTAACTTTCTATCATCAAGGGAGGTCAGCGCAGGAACTCAAGGAAGGAACCCAGAGGCAGGAACTGAGGCAGAGGCCATGGAGAAGCGCTGCTGATTGGCTGGCTCTCAATGCTTTGCTCAGCTTTTTTTAAAAAAAACAAAACAAAACAAAACAAAACAAGACTTATTTTCTGTGCATTGGTGTGAAGGTGTCAGATCCCCTGGAACTGGAGTTACAGACGGTTCTGAGCTGCCATGTGGGTGCTGGGAATTGAACCTGGAGGAGCAGCCAGTGCTCTTAACCACCAAACCATCTCTCCAGCCCCCCAGATGCTTTCTTATACAACGCAGGAATACATACCTATAGTGACTAGCAGTGGGCTGGAGAGTAGGCCTTTTCATATCAATTATCAATCAAGAAAAGACATGCCCATGGAAGCAATCCCTCAGCTGTGGTCCCCTTTCCTGAGTGACACTCTAGTTTGTGTCAAGATGACAAAACAAACCAATCAGCACAGCCCTTGGAATGGAAGTGCCATGAGGATGGAGAAGTGCCATTCCTTTGCCTGCTCTGACTGCCAGAGCCTACTCCCACAACGGGCTTGGATTGAAAACACTCCCACTCGTGCTGCCAATCATCATTACGCCCTTGTACCCCTCTTCTGAAGACCCACCTGGTGCACTGGGTGCACCTAGATAACCAGAAAAACCGGCTCATTTCAAGATCTAGAAACCCAGCTGAACGTGACTCATTCTGAGGACTCGGGGCAAGGCATTCATTAGCAAGCCTACCACAGGTTGTTGAGAACGAGGAAGAGCTGGTAAGCAGGGCAATGAGAGCTGAGGCTTCTAGAAGGGTATCCGTGAGACGACTACAGGTAGCTGCTGTGAACACGGAGAAAGAATAGGATGAGCAGCAGGTGGAATTCACAGAGGGTTCCCTAAGGGAAACCTTCAGCCCAGAAAGATGCTGGAGAGAGAACAAGGAGAGGCAGACCTTTAACAGCCATCTCCAGAAATACTCGTGCAGGTTTCCTGTCTGTCAAAAGTTACCTTAAGCCAATTCCATGCATGGGCCAAAACATGAAGGTGTTTTATACAACATACATGTTGTAAGAAGTTGGCCGTCAGACAGGCATTGTGGAAAACTTCTATTAGGTGATCGGAAATGGGGGAGGAGGCCCCAGAGTTGGTCTTCCCTCCAGCTGACTTTGTTTTGATATCATATCACCTTAATATCGGAGCTCATCAAGGGTTGGGCGTTTTCAAAAGTTTAAAAGGCAAATGGTTTGGAAATTTCAAAGTCAGAAGTTAAATCTGACATTTAAAAAAATGGGCTGGAGAGATGGCTCAGTGGTTAAGAGCATTGCCTGCTCTTCCAAAGGTCCTGAGTTCAATTCCCGGCAACCACATGGTGGCTCACAACCATCTGGAATGAGGTCTGGTGTTGTCTTCTGACCTGCAGACATACACACAGACAGACTATTGTATATATAATAAGTAAATATTTTTATTTAAAAAGAAAAAGTTAAATCTGATGGATCCCCCTGCCAACACTGGAGTGGTTCAGCTTTGATCTCAAAGGCCTAAATTCAAATACCACCTTTGCATCTTTACTAGCTTTGTGACCTTGGAGGAAACCATTTAACTCTCTCACCACTGACCTCCTTGTCCTTAAAGGAAAGAATATGCATATTAGAGAGTAGCTGTAAGGGCTTTAAATGGTCCATTTCATACCTAACACTGTGTGATGGCTGTCCCGTTTCATACCTAACACTGTGTGATGGCTGTCCCGTTTCATACCTAACACTGTGGAATCGAGGAAGGGAATTATTACTAACTGAAAGCCTTGCTTAGAAGAGCCATAATTGGAAAAGCATAGGTTTATCACGAATAAATTTAATAAGGCTAAGTAGTTTCATTGAAAAAAGAGCTCACATAATTAGGGATTTCAAACATGGGAAGAAACAGATCAGTTCCCTCATAGAATAACTGAGTGACCTCCCGGCTTGGGTCTTTAAATGTGACGGAGGATAAATGCTAGCTGAGCTGGGTTTCTGGAGCTTCTGCTCTGGCTATAAACCTTCCACTAGGCTGCACTACAAAGAAGCATAATAAAATTCACCTCATGTTTAATCATCAAGAGTATAAGAAAAAAAAACCATAGGAGTCCTCAACTTAAGAACAAGCTGCACCCCTGAAGGAATATACAGGTTGTAAACTGGATTTGGGAAACTGAAATTTAATTTTCTAATGATAAATACAAGAGAGTATTTCTCTGGAAAAGTTGAATAACGTTTTTGGGGGGAACCAGTCACAAGACTGGTACAGACTAGTATAAATGGTATAGACTGGTATAGATGGTATTTAGTTTCTTGGCAAAGATGCAATCAAGCACATGGAATTCTGGATCTTGACAGGGTCATGTGATTGACATTGAGGAGAAATCCCCAGTTTCTGTAATGACAAACCACCCCATCCTATTAACTGACAATTGGGAAGACAGTCTAACTCATGCACGCCGTGTTTATTTGTCTCTTCCTGGACCAAGATATTAGAGATATTAATCACCCAACCATGGCCAACGCTTTAGGTGAATGAGACAGCTACATGAATAGTCACACCATTTAGACCACGGGGAAAGAAGAACAGGAAATGCTCAAGTTTAAGCATAAGAGATTACTAAATATCAGTGTGATGCCACTGAGGCCTATGGTGAGGTGTGGTGTAGACGTTTCAGAACACATAGAAATGTATAGCTGTCCTTTTAAAGTAGAAAAAGCATCTAGAAAATGCAGGTAAACAATTTGACATATCGGTGCCAAACTAACACCGTTTGGACAATCAGCTTCCTCCTGACAAATTCTACCTACCAGAGGACAGCAAACTAAATGCTAATCCTCACTGTCCACACACAGCTTTTTTGGACAGCATCTTCTGGATGCACCTTCCCCTTATTAAACATGCTGTGAGGCCATTCAACAAGGATATCCATCATAGTTAATGGCTGCAGTGAACGCCTGCCTGAACCGCCTAAGGGACGGTTTTGTAATTAGGAGCAAGCATGGGATGGCCTTCCAATGTGGAGGGTTTCATTCCTTAGGTCTTCTGGGGAACGAGGGGACAGGGGAGGATTAACAGCAGACACTTAGCACATCTGTGGAGGGAGGTGGCACTCTACACACCAGGCATGCAGAAGCTCCGCACCCCCTCCCTGCAGTTACAGAGAAGGAATCTGGAAGCCACAACAACGCCACTGTGTGCCATGCCATAACTTAACACACTAAGGATGTTCTGAACTACGCTATAATACTCTGGAAAACATCACTACAACCCTGTACCCGTTATCCCAGTGCCATTCTGGTACAAATTTAGAGCCAGAGGAGCAGCACACTTCCAAGGTCCTCAGAACTGTCTCTGAGACCACCATTCCATTACTGGGGATATGGAGCATCTTCGGGTGTGGGTGACATCTGACATTTGTCCTCTTGCTGTTCCACACTGGCCACTGCATCTACTATTGCCTGAGTCCTGATGCCAACGAGGTACAAAGGATGCTGGTGCAAATCTGAGCAAGAAATTATTTCAGGAGAGGTTTCTTTTTTAAACACCATGCTTATCATTTAAGATTAAATCACATGTGGTGGGGGAGCAAATCTTCCCAGAATAAAATTGGTGAGAGGAAAAAGAACACACGAAGAAGCAAGCAGATGAGAAACAAAGAAGCAGACGGGTGCTCCAGGCCCAACTCTCTCCGCCAGTATGTTTTATCTCGCACCCATATGTTCACTGACAACTCCCATATGGTTTTTCTTTTACTGTAAGAAGTCGGGGATGGGGTTAGGGCAGAAACAGACATTCATTCACTTTCTATCTCCAAAAGCTGCTCCAGATGCCGAGAATTTGACAGCTAGGGACAGAGACACCCAAGTCAAAAGAAGCTCCCGCCAGGTCATGGCTGACGTACTCCATGTTGGTGGTAGTGTGGGGAGTGACTCTTCCTGTCTTCTCTGCCTGTTCGGGTCCTTTGTGAGGTCCTATCACAGGCACAGCTATGGCTCTGTGGTCCAGCTGTGGGCATATGTCAGAGGTCTGGCCATGAGCAACAGATCCGCAAAGTGTTTTTGCAGAGGGTTTAGCATATAAGAGATCACCAGCTCCATCAACACCAATGACCTCACTTGGCCAGCTAACTGACGATAAAGACACAAACCCCTTCATGGTTCATTAACCTCAGTGATAACTGGACTTGGTAAAGCAATGGGCCTTCAAACGTTTGCAGCAGCAAAAACCATCATAACTAAAAAGTGAAAATGATTTGATTGTCTACCAACTAAGGGATATTCAAAAGGCTGAATATCTATTTAATAGGATATTATTTGGATGTTAAAAGAAATGGAATATGTCCTATGTCATGTTGGAGCTTGAAATCATGCTAAGTAGAGAAGTGAGACACAAGAGGACAAATAGAATTTCACTTGTGTTGGGTATCTTTAAGGGCAGAAAGTAAAAGAATGGTAAGTTAGGGCTGGAGAGGGGGAGAGTGAAGAATAATGGCTGGTGGGTGTGGACTTCTATAGGGAACAATGTTGACATTGTTATCTGTGGGGACAGTTGTACAACTCTGAATAAATTAAAAACCACTACATTTTTGTGACTACATTTTTATGATGATATATTAATACTATAAAATTTAGCATTTTAATAGTTAGAAACACATCCCCAAGGCCCATGTTTTAAAGGGCTGGTGGCCTTTCAGTAGAGATATTTATAGGACCTAGTGGAAAGATCACTGGGACCGTGACATGGCAGCAGGCAGGCATGACACAGGGGCGGTAGCTGAGAGCTTTACTTCTGATCCACAAGCACAAGGCAGAGGGACACTGCATCTGGCATAGGCTTTTGAAACCTCAGAGCCCACTACTCCCAGTGACAGATCTCCTCCAACAAAGTCAAACCTCCTAATCCTTCCTTAACAGTCTACCTGGGAACCAAACATTCAAGTATATGAGCCTAGGAGGGGCATTCTCATTCACACCACCACCAATAGTGTCTCCCTCTGATTCATCCACTTTCTTCTATCTATGGAAGGCTTATGTTGAAGCTGCAGTTGGTAGAAGTCAATAGGCATGTGATCTTGACCTAAAGTCTGAGCTCAAGGAAGATGAGCACTAACCACTCCATCACCTATAGTCTCCATCATCTGCACTATCATCTGTGGTCTCCAACATCTGTAGTCTCCATCATCTGTGGTATCTATCATCATCTGCACTCTCCGTCATGTGTAGTCTCCCCCATCATCTGCACTCTCCAACATCTGTAGTCTCCA